>NW_022436944.1:45391272-45454872 GCF_009761245.1 Sapajus apella
AATGAACATATGTGTACATGTGTCTTTATAATAGAATGATTTATAGTTCTTTAGGTATATGCTCAGTAATGGGATTGCTGGGTCAAATGGAATTTCTATTTCTAGCTCCTTAAGAAATCACCACACTGTCTTCCACAATGGTTGAACTAATTTACACTCCCACCAACTGTGTAAGAGTGTTCCTATTTCTCCACATCCTCTCCAGCATCTGTTGTCTCCATATTTTTTAGTGATCACCATTCTAACTGGCATGAGATGGTATCTCAATGTAGTTTTGATTTGCATTTCTCTAATGACCAGTGATGATGAGCATTTTTTCATATGTTTGATGGCCTCATATATGTCTTCTTTTGAAAAGTGTCTGTTCATATCCTTCGCCCACTTTTGAATGGAGTTTTTTTTTTTTTTTCTTGTATGTCTGTTTTAGTTCTTTGTAGATTCTGGTTGTTAGCTCTTTGTCAGATGGGTAGATTGCAAAAACTTTTTCCCATTCTGTTGGTTGCCGATTTACTCTAATGATGATTTCTTTTGCTGTACAGAAGCTCTGAATTTTAATTAGATCCCATGTGTCTATCTTGGCGTTTATTGCCATTGCTTTTGGTGTTTTGTCATGAAGTCCTTGCCTGTGCCTATGTCCTGGATGGTTTTGCCAAAAGAATCATTCTAATGCTTATAATTCTGTGGGTCAAAAATTTAGGCAGGACTCAGCAGGTCCAGTTTGTCTGGGCTTCATGTGAGGTTGCCTACATGTTACTGGGGTCAGAGGATCCCAAAGGGTCTCATCTACATGTACGGGGCCCTGGTCCTATCTATTGGCAGGGGTGCCTCAGTGCTCCTCCATTGGCCTTTCTCCAACAGAATATCCTGGGCCCAAGGCAAAAACATGGGCCTCAAGGCAAAAACAGAAGGAATGTGATCTCTGACGCTCTGAGCCCAGTCAACACACAGCCTCACTTTCACCATATTCTGTTGATCAAAGCAAACCACAGGGCCAGCACAGATAGATGAGAAATAGGCCCAAGGTAGAAAGAATGGCACAGCCACGTTACAAAAGGACATGTGGGGTAGGAGGGATTGCTGTGATCGTTATTAAAGAGCAGCCTACCACAATAGAGTTTTCTGAAAATATGCCACCTTTAGCAACAGATGTTGTCCATCTGTGCCTTAACATTCATACACAACAAAACATAGTAATCTAAGAGTGACTCTACACTATAATAGTAGCCTACTCAATTTAAATTCCCAAGGATTTTCTTGTAACTTATTCAGAATCTTCCAAAATGAAAACTATGAAGGTATGCATGGAATAGGAAAGTAGATGCCATAACTTTGGCTTGTATATTTCATCCATTTTGATATGAAATATTTTCCATAACTTAGCCCTAGTTGAGGAACTCTTCAGAAAACCCATGCTGTCCTATATAAGGCAGGGTCACACGTTTGTATGCTGGACCTCTATGCCCACACCAAGATGAAGAGCTGGAGAAAAAACATAAACCATGGCCCTAAAATGGATGAATATAAGGATAAGATTTAGAAATTAAAGTTTTGATTTTCAATACCCAAAAAGACTTCCAGTTAAGTGCCATCAGCTTAACTACCCATTTTTCTCCCTTCTAAAACCCCATTGGCATCTAGTACCTCACTCTTAAATGACAATACACAATCAACAATCATGGAGCACATGAAGAAAGCTTCTGCTAAACTAGACAGCAAAAGTAAACAAGAGATGACACTCGAGGAAGCAGAGATAACAAAGCAAATGGAAGGAAATCATGAAAATCATTAATTTCTAGTCTCAGATAAATTAGAAGATACTGTGTATTATTAAAGAGCAGGTTCAGTCCGATTGCCTCCTCTCTGGTTCTCCTTGCCATCTCTTTCTGACTTCTGGAAATGTGGCTTCTTGTGTGGCTATCTCTGATGGCATCACCAAGGTGTTCAGTGATATGAAGGTGCACAAGTTGTTGACACCAGAGGAGGTGAAGCAGCTCAAGAAGGTGGTACTCTTCTACCTGAGTGAAGACAAGAATGTCATCCTCAAGGATACAAGCAGATGTTTGTGGGTGATGTCAGCCAGACTGTCAGTGGTCTCTCCACCACCTCTGTCAAGATGCTGCCAGACAGAGACTGCCACATGCCCTCTATGATGCAACCTGTGAGACCAAGGAGAGCAAGGAGGAGGACCGGGTGTTCAGCTTCTGGGCCTGAGTCTGCACCCTTTAAGAGCAAAATAATCTATGCAGACTCAAGGACACTATCAAGAAGAAGCTGACGGAGATCTAGCATGAATTACAAACAAACTGCTACGAGGAAGTCAGTAACGACACCTTGGCAGAGAAGCTAGGAGGCAATGCCATCATCTCTCTGGAAGGAATCCCTTCACCCCAGTTGCCAAACAGCTCCCCAACAAGCCCATATTTTTCTTCTCCCCTCCATTCCTGACAGTTCTGGCCTTCCCAAATTACTTTTGATCTTCTGATTCCTCTTGGGTTGAAGTGTTACCAGAAAGGAGTCCTGATCCAGACCTCAAGAGAGGGTTCTTAGATCTCACGCAAGAAAGAATTAAGGATGAGACCACAGACTGAAAGCAAGTTTTTTAGAGAAGTAAAGAAACAAAAGAATAGCTGTTCCATAGGCAGAGCAGTGGCATGGGCTGCTCCGCTAGGGATATTTATAGTTATTTCTCTATTACATGCTAAACAGGGGGTGGCTTATTTATGAGTTTTCCGGGAAAGAGGCAATTCCCAGAACTGAGGATTCCTCCCCCTTTTAGACCATATAAGGGAACTTCTTGACATTGCCATGGCATTTGTAAACTGTCAGGGTGCCGGTGGGAGTGTCTTTTAGCATGCTAATGCATTATAATTAGTGTATAAGGAGCCGTGACAACAATCAGAGGTCATTTTCATGGCAACCTTGATTTTGATGGGTTTGGCTGGCTTCTTTACCACAACTCGTATTATCAGCAAGGTGTTTGTGACCTGTACCTTGTGCTGACCTCCTCTCTCATCCTTGTGACTTAGAATGCCTTAACCATCTGGGAATGCAGCCCAGCAGATCTCAGCCTTATTTTACCCAGCCCTTATTTTAGATGGAGTCGATCTGGTTCAAACACCTCCGACAGAAGCAGACCAAGTACCCCCCAGGCACTTCAGTTTGGGGGGAGGGAATTTTTTTAACAACACCCCGACTCCTCACCTGTTCCTTATTCCTCTGCTGCCAACTTCTAACTGCAGTGGTGACTAGTGCTTGTCTGTTGAGTTGTGTATATAAATGGAATGTTATGGAGATGAGCCCTCCCCATGCCACAGGTTCTTCTCCCTTTTTTCCTGATCATGGCCACTTATGTTAGCAGGACCAGTAGGGACCTTCAGGGTGGGGGTGGTGGGGGGAAGCAGAAAACGGGGGAAAAAAAGAGCTTTTGGAAATAAAGACAAAATTACCAAAGTGAGACAAGTTGTTAAAGGCAGATTTTCTTGTGGACTCAGTTTTAGCTAAATCCAAGACGAACAGATTCCAAATCACCTATTGAGACCATGCAAGAGAAGGTGAAGCTGACTTTGCATCCCCTGTCATCACCTACCTGAAGCATATATGAAGGAAGATAAGGAGATTTATTGAGGAAGGCTGGTCATGAGAATTTCTTAGAGTTACCAGTGTGTTCTTTGCTGCTTATAGCCCCCTGGGAAAGTAAGGGGATTGCCCACTCTACCCCAGAAGTGACGTGAGTTGACTTTTAGAGAAATACTCAAAGATGCATTTGCTGTATATCTCCTTAAAATTCTGAGGGGCAGTGTGACAGGTATCCACCTGGACCTGCTAAAGTCAAAAGTAGGTAGGAGGTTGTCCGGAGCTGCCTCTAACAGTAAAACAAAGAGAGACGGGTGCAGTGAGAGCTTGTTGCACCTCACCAATAGTTGAACAAAGGTTTACACTTCCTGAAGGTTGTGTTTGGAAAGGAACAGAAATTGAGTCACCCTGGAAAGACAAGATGTCCCCAGTTGTCTATTGAGACAATTGTCTAATTTAGACTATTTTTAATACCTGGAAATGGCCTAAGTACCTTTCATGGGTAGAGAAAAAATTTAAAATAATACGGTTGACAGGCTATGGTATTAAAAATAAAATCTTTTCATGATTTACACCTTAACAGTCCCACTGTTTTTCAACAAACTAGTTACTTTACGGTGTCATCATTCTTTAGCACCTCCCTAGTGGATCTGTTGGCACCTTTTGTTGTCAGCCCCTGAATCTCTCCTGAAACACTGAGACACTCAGAAAAGTCACAACGAGCATCCTTTTATAGAAATGAAAATATTTAATAGGTAGGCTAGATGACTATATCAAGAAACTCTCAGAAAATGGAGGATAAAAAGACAAAGGGATTATAAAATTAGAGGGAGCAGGGAAGAGAGATTGAGATCAACCCAGAAGGTTTAACATTTGGCTATTAAGAATTACAGGGAGAACTAAGAGAAAATGAATGGGACAAAAAAGAATTTTTTTCAAAAAAGGAAATTTCCTAAGCACTGAATATCAAGTTTCAGACCAGAAGGGCACAGATGTCTACGTACAGTTACTGAAAATTTTTTTTAAAAGATTCACATCAAGCAACACTACTATAATATTTCAAAATTACAGATCCAAAAAAGGAGGGGGGAAAGTTATAATCAAAGTAATTTGGAATCAGAAAGATATCAGACTTTTTAATAGCTACATTAGAAGAGAGAAAAACAAAAAAGTCATATTTATATTATTGTGAGAGAAAACGACTATCAACCTAGAATCCTATACCTGCCAAAACTTTTAAGTTTGAGCATGAAATACTGACTTCTTCAGACATGTAAGTGCTCAGAGTGTTTCTCTCCACTGTACTCCCTTCTAATCTGATCCTTGAGGTTTGGCTTCAACCAAATGAGGCAGTTAACTCTGAAACAGAAAGGATTCATGAAACTAAGTGTCCAACCCAAATCAGAAATGTAAAGCAATATACAGATGAGGAGAAAAGATAAAGTCTCACATGACAGCTATATGATGGTTTTAGAAAGAAACAAGCTCAGATTGGATAAAAACAATGTAATTGGTACATTATCTGGTCTAGCTGACTATTGGAAAATAATACTAATAATGAAGCATAAGAAAGAAAATTAAGAGTAGGTGTATAAGCAAGTTTGAAAAACAAATATGAACTTGCAGAAAAATAAGCATTTATATGAGAAATAAAACGTAAACATAGTACACTAGTTGGCTTTGCAGTAAATAATACATACTCGTAAACCCTGTTGATTTAACAAAAACCTTATCAAGAATTGCAAATTACAAACATTTCTAAAATTAGAAAATACAAATTACAAATATTTCTAAAGTATTATTAGAAATATATATATATATATATTTCTTAAACGAGATAAGCAGAGGGATGGTATAAGAAAACTAGTTGCTCTTGTACCATGAAGAATATCAATATGCAAAGTATAAAATTGGTATATTAAGAAATAGCAATACAAGACATTTGGCAATCTGGAGATCAGAATAAATGGCTGAGATATTGAAGTGGTTGCCTCTAAGCCAGGTGCGGTGGCTAACACCAGTAATCCCAACACTTTGGAAGACCAGGGCGGTTGGATCACCTGAGATCAGAAGTTCAAGACTAGCGTGGCCAACATGGCAAAACCCCATCTCTATTAAAATACAAAAATTAGGTGAGCATGGTGGTGCATGCCTATAATCCCAGCTACTAGAGAGGCTGATGCAGGAGAATAACATGAACCTGGGAGGCAGAGGTTGCAGTGGGCCGAGATCGTGCCACTGCACTCCAGCCTGGGCAACAGAGCAACTCTGTCTCAAAAAATAAAAGTAAAAATAAGTGGTTGCCTCTAAAAAGTGGAACAGGAAGGGAAAATATGAGAGTTCAGGAGTATTGGGAATTTTCTTAAATTGTTACATTTTGGCTGGGCACAGTGGCTCATACCTGTAATCCCAGCACTTTCGGAGGCTGAGGCAGGCAGATCACAAGGTCAGGAGATTGAGATCAATCTGGTCAACATGGTGAAACCCTGTCTCTACTAAAATATACAAAAATTAGGCATGGTAGTGCATGCCTGTAGTCCCAGCTACTTGGAGGCTGAGGCAGGAGAACCACTTGAACCCAGAAAGCAGAGGTTGCAGTGAGCCAGGATCACGTACTGCACTCCAGCCTCAGTGACAGGGCAAGACTCTGTCTTGGAAAAAAAAAAAAAAAAGTTTTATTTCTTTTGGCGCCATTTTAATTATGTCTGTATATTACTTTGACAAAGAAATTAAAAGGAAACACATACTCATCATGTCTTGATTCAGTTCAAGCTAACATTATGTGTTGGTCACTTTGTTTTTTCAGATCAGTGTGAGCTGTGGAGAATGTGAAGATAAGACACACTTTGGCTTCCTGTTGGGGTGACTTAGGGACAGGGAAAGACAGGGACTAGAGGAGTCAAGAGCATGGGCTCTGGTGTTAGGTAGGGGTGTGTTTCAGCCCCCACCCATGCTGGCTGGCTGACCCTGCCCAACTTCTCTCTGCCTGTTTGCTCAGCTATAACACAGGAATGGTAATAGAACAAGCATATTATCTATGTTTGGTGGGAGGCTTAGCGAGTGGATGGATTTGCTGTGAGTGCTTTGGTGCATGGCACACACCAAATGTTCAGTAAGCAGCAGTTCTCACTCTACTTTAGGTAACGACACATCATGAAATTGTAAGCACAATGCTAGAAGGCCATCCTAAGTGCCTAGCAGGCAGAGCCCACGGATTTCTAAAAATTTATTCTTTTATGAAAATAATTGTCAGTTACAGGGCACTGATTATAAACTGGAAGGCTTTGCAGAAGCAATCCACTGTGTGAGAGACTTCTGAAACCCGGCATGTTGGCATGTGTTTTCTTGGCTTCTGTCTCCTGCCTTGTGCATGTCAGGCCAGGTTTGGCACCTCATTACCTTTTCTTGGCTCCCCCAGTTCCATTGTGCAGTCACCTCTTAAGTTTTCTGCCCGAGGGTAACTGCTAACAGCATTCACCCCATCTTCTGGCTGTCAGCTGAAAGGCCACTGTGAGTTCACTTCCTGAGAGGGGCCCAGCTGGAGACCAAATAACCCAACCGAATTGCCAGAATTTCACATTTACTCTCTGCAAGGGCGGACAGGGAAACTCTGTTTCTGCCTCTGACAACCTCATCTGTTATGATCTCTGCTATATTCTCTTCTTGTACGGATTATTTTGTCACCTACGTAACCAGAGAACAGTCCACAGGAAAACACAGAACGTGTAAAGCATTTAAATGCAGAAATTTTTTAGTAGTATAGCCATATATAAACCTTCAAAGTCTCATTAGTAAATGTCAATTTGAGTATTATTCAGCCGCTAAAACACAGGTTTTTAAAGCATACGTAACAAGTGTTAGAGTTCTTTTAGAATTTACCTAGTATGTTTTTCAGTTTTCACCAGGAGACACCCCCACTGGGAAGGGGAAAAAACACACAGACAAGGCATGCTATGATCTTAAGAGGAAAAGAGGAAATAAAATTATGTACTCCATATGATCTTATCTATGTAAGAATAAGAAAATAAAGACAACTGGAAGAAAATAAACCAAAATGCTCAGCGAGGTCATTCTGGGTTCAGAGATTTAGTAGTGCTTTGTTTTTTTTCTTATACCTCTTCTTTTACATACATAATCTATTATTTTATGAGAAAGACATGTGCTTTCAAAGTAAATAGTAATAGCCTCAAGATAAGTAACACAAATTTAATTCCACAAATACTTCAGTACCTGTTTTCTGGTATCATTTTAGGTGCTTTTAGAATTCAGGGTACGTGGTAAAAAAAATGTATTTTATTCATTTAGTATTTGTTTAATAGCTTCTTATTGTCATTTTTCCTTAGCAGATTTTAAACCTTTTGTGGGGAAAAATCAAATGTTAGACTTCTCTGTCCCACAACTGCCTGGCCCAATTCTTCTTTGATGTTAAATGCTTATAAATATTTCAGCTTTCTAGGGGGATAGGAGTGGTATTCCTTTCTCTCTGCCCAACAACTTAAGATACTTGAAACAAATTCTCAACAATGACACTTGGACGTTTAGGGCCACCTCTCTCGTTACCTGGAATTCCAATGAATTAATCCTAAGTTTAGTGCCAATTACCTAAAGGTTAATGTGGCCAAGCAATACCGGGAGAATTGGGTTTTTCCAAGAAATGGTCTGTATCACATTATGTTCAGGATGAGAGAGTGATTGACACTGTAGAACTGCTCACTTGGGAGACCGGGAGTGTCCTGCTGTGCTCCTCCTCTAAGAACAGGGTCCTTACTTGGTGACACTTAAGGGAGGAAGGACAAAGGGCAAGGAAATAAATGAAGCTGGGCAGAGTGTGTGGACGAGTTCAATAATTGTTTATAAATCACCATGGATACCGTGATGAACAAGTCCCTGCCCTCACAGAGATTACATTCTACTAGAGCTAAACTCCATTAGATCTCAGTGTATCAGAATGATATGCCCCTAAAAAGTGAGAGATTTGGGGCCATGTACTAAATTAGAAGAGGCTGGAACAAGAAATGCACATTTTGCTCATCTATGGATATGTCAGCTGCTATCCCCACCATCCTTTTTCTTAGCCACCCCGCCCCCACACAAAAAAAGTTAGGATACATCACTACAGAAGAGCAAGGCAAAGTATTCCATGTGTGAACAATAATGAAGAAATGCACTGTGTATATAAACATGGTTCTCCAATTCAGACTCCTAATCTCAATCACTGTAGCTAATTTAGGAAGCTCTTAATACTTCAGAGAGAATCTACAGCATTTATTTGAGCAGTTCCCTCAGTCTGTCAGAAGATGTCATCTTACAGGGCTTTAGTAACAGCTACATTTAGCCTCACCTTCTGCGTTTGCCCCCTCATTCATTCTACTCAGGGTAGTCAATTTCTTGATGTGTCCAGAACACATTGACGTCATTCTCATCTTGAGGCGTTTGCTTTTATTGTTCTCTCCCCCTCATATTTTTTAATTCATTGGCTCAGACATCACCACCTTATAGAGTCCTTCCATGTTCACCCTTGCTAAGACATCCTCAGCCACCTCTAACCCTCTACCCTGCTTTATTTTTTTGTACAGTACTTACTATGACCTGAAATAATAAGATAAATATCTTTTTTGCCCTAGAACATACATTCCAGGAGTGTAGGTTTCTTGTTTGCCCTCTTCCCTGTCTACATCCCCAGAGCCTTAGAAGAGTAGGTGATTTAGAGTGGATATTCAATAAATATTTGTTGAATGAATAAATGAATGAATTTACTTGAACTGAGTTTACCTAAACAGAATAATCAAAAGCATAGGTCAGTTAGATCTAAAAATTATAATTTCTCTCTACAAACATCCAACACTGTAATCTTCCATTGACCCATAGTCTTCACAATGAAATCACCATTGTCGAGCACTGATGCATACGCGCACGCACACACACACAGGATTAAGCAAGGTACCAAAATGTAAACGTTTTCTGAGATTCATGAGCTACCTTTTGGTCACTTAGACCATGAAAGCCCTAATTTCCTAACCCGTTGTACTTCAGCCTCTATTGCAGCAGCATGTCATGGGAGAGCAAGAGATAATATCTAGAGACTGTGTTTACCAAAGGGATGCTCTCCTCCAAAAGTCCCTGGCTATTGTAACGCCATTTGTTTTTCATAATTGGAATGTGTGGCATTATTGAAGGGCGGGCTGGTGTCTAAATTGAATGGGTGAAGAGAAACAGAGAGACATTCTCTTTGCCACCTTTGTAGATAGGCGGCTGGGGAGTCTATGTACTGAATTACCCACTGTCCATTATTGATGGTTTGGCTGGAATCATTTACACTCTCTAGTTACTCTGACATGTGGCCAAAAGGCAGCTGCCAGTCTGCTAGGAACCTCCCTTTTATCCACAGGAAAGTTCAAAAGAAAAGATTCAGCAAACGAAACTCATCTGCACAAGCCTCTGTGGATTTCTAGAAGACTCAGGTCATGTTGCTTATTCATAAAAGTTTAAGTCATTTGTTCATTCACTTATTCATTTAATTTTATCCAGGAAAGGCTGACATTCATCAGTTTGCACTAACACAACTCTACTGGTTATTAAAATACTGAAATACTTGTGTAGCACTGGGTAAGTGGCCACCACCCTGAGCTCCTCATCACCAGGGTCACCTCACCAGACCTTCCCAAAATTAGTTAGTACTTGGCACAGCCAGGGGCCTTCAAAACCAGATCTCTGAGAGGAAGTTGAGGTCCATTCTGAGTAGTCGTGCTCGCTGCTTTCCATATAATAAATATTTGATTATCACCTCACCTGAGACTGTAATAGCAATAAAACTTGCATTTGAAAGGTCTATGTTCTTTACCTCATAATAAATTTAGTAGTAGCTTAACAGAAATGGAAGTCACATAATCTGAAAATATTAAACTGTTTTGAAACACCCTTAAAGGAGAAGTCGCCCAGGATCTGACCGTGTTGCCTTGCCCTCCCAAAGCCAACCTCACTTGTTAAATGAAGTTTAGCCTAAAGTTGCCTGCTTCCATATTTTCAGTTTGGCCCGAAGGTTTCTCTGTGTATAATGAACTGTAACAACTGGAAGTGTAAACAGACTACACTTGTGCCAGTCACAGAGTTTGGCCAATAAAATGTGGCCAACTGTTTGAACCATGTTCAAATAGGGCAAACACTGAGCTGTAACCAATCCATCTGTTGCTGTACCTCACTTCTGTTTTCTGAATGGCACTTTCCTTTTCCTGTCCATAAGTCCACCACGTGGCTGTGCAGCCCCCTGAGTCTACTCTGGCTCAGGAGGCTGCTGGAATCATGAATCATTCATTGCTCAATTAAATTCCTTTACATTTAACTGAGCTGAAGTTTTTTGTTTGTTTTTTAAATCACACTCTTTGCCTAACCTGAGAGTATTTCCCCAAAAAAGGCATTCTGGTTTTAACACATACACCCACAAAGGCACAGGGATCTCACTCTCTTTGATCCTCTATTATAGCCATGGTTTGGATGTAAGACCAACTGTATTACTACATTCCCAGGAGCTGTAGCATTGCACCTCCAGAGAAGGTCTGAAGACTGGGCTTTTAACTAATCACATATATTGCAATGCTTGAAAACCTGTTCATTTTCTGGGAAAATATTATCCTCAACAGGTTCCCCAAAACTGGATAAAACTTACATAACTCTGACCACAGTTTTTATATTGCAATTTAGACAATTTCTAAAACATAAGAGGCGTACTGTGGAGCTGACCTGAGCTTGAGCCATGCAGAAGGTCCTGAATTAGTTGAAAGGCCCTGGCATGGACATAGGAAAAGGAAGACCTGCAGCCTACTAGCTATTGGTACAGAGCATGCAAAGCAAAAGGGAACACTTGGGATGAACATCACTGATAGTAAAATGCAGAGCCTGGGTGCTGACATGCTTCTTCCTCTCAAGAAGAGAGTGGTGAGTTTGTTGCTGATCAGTTACTACACTGGGCTGACTACAGAGGACTCTGAAAGATTAATTGAAGAAAAACAGGTGACTTTATTGTACTACCATACTTACCTCATCATACTGTTTTTTTTTTTTGTTGTTGTTGTTTTTTAAAGACGGATTTTCACCATGTTGGCCAGGCTGGTCTTGAACTCCTGACCTCAGGTGATCCGCCCGCCTCGGCCTCTCAAAGTGCTGAGATTACAGGTGTGAGCCACCACGCCCAGCCCTGTCATACTGTTATAGTAAGTTTTGTTGCTGTAGGACGCTTCCCTAGTGAGTTGCTTCTGCCTCCATGGAATGTAAGTTCAATTTCCCAATTATTTGAGTACTAGATACAACCAGCCCTCCATGCTAAGCCCTAATTTCTTTAAAATTTTAAGTCCATTGTTCATGAGTAATGAGCCACCACCATCAGGCTTTGTTTTGTAGGAAAAGGAAATAGGAATGCATGTTCTTATCAGTTCTTACGCCTCTGGTTTTATTTTACAAGCAGCCTGGACATGTGAATTAATGTGTGCCTCTGACCAAAACAGAACATTACTTAGAAGCAAGTGAGGACTGTTTTTCCCCACTTTAAGTATCTGGCTCTACAAAGCAGGAAATAAATACTTTGCCTCACTTCAGTGTTCCTGTCCTTGGCAGTTGACTTGGCTAGACAGATGATAAACAAAAGAGATTTTAGGGGGAAGATCTATCTGCGGGATAAGAGACAAGAAGGAAGTAGGTCAAAGCCTAGCAAGGAATTTAGGGAAGATCTTCACTTTGGAGACGCTATCAACAGAGCTTGAAGCAAATGAAAATCAAGTCTCAATTTATTCAGCCAATAATTATGAGGAATCAAGCCAAGCAGAATTGCCATTTCAGGGGCAGGTTATCTGAGTGAGTACAGAAGCATTGTCATTAACATTTAATATCAGAATTATCAGATCTTCTGCAGATATTCTCTGTATAACCTCATAGGTGCTGAATTGTGAGCTAAATAGGCGTTGCCCTTGCCTTTCAATTTGTGTTCATTTGAAAGGACATGCAGCCAGCAGAAGAAAATTAAACACTCAACTTTGCCTCTGCAACTCCTTCTATGTTGTACCTGAGTGAAGCAAGACAGTGAGTTCTTGGAGACTACAAGTCTTACTCATGTTTATACTGTAGCATCTAGGACCGCGCCTGGAATGAAGCAGGCCTTCAGAGCCTGTCTCTGGAGAAAGAAGTACAGAAGCTGGAAGCAGAGGTGAATATACATAAGATCATCAAGGGCATCTTCCATCTGTGAAAAAGTGAAATAACACTATTATGTTTCCAGCTGCATGAAATAGTAGAAGGTGATTGTGGAACTCATGGTTTATTCAGGGTGAGAACCAGAGGGAATTTGCCACTTATTTTGTCTTCAGCAAAGACTTCCTAGAAGTAAGTTTTTAAAGCTCTATGAATAAAGCAAGAGGGCTTAAAAGTTTAACCAAAGGAAGGGTTGAGGTGAAAGACGGACGGGAATTGATGATTTCTCTCTGTGGTGTGACTGACACTCATATTCATTTTCCAAGTCTTTATTTAAATCAGCGATTCTCAACTGGGGATGATTTTGCTCTCAGGGATATGTTTAGAGCTACTTTTGGTTGTCACAACTGGAAGGGGAAAGCCACCGCTATCTAGTGGGTAGAGGCCAAGGGATACCTCTAAACCTCCTACCATGAGCAAGATAGCCCCCTATAACAAAAAATTATCTGACCCAAAATGTCAAAAGTGCTGAGGCTTAGAGGTCCTGGTTCCATTGAGCCTTGGGATAGGTTTCCTGACACACCTCAAACTATGCTAATTTCCTGTAATATCCTCATTTTTCTTTGTACTTCCCCTACATAGCATTTATCACAATTATAATCAAATACATTTTATCTGTCTCTTCCACAAAAACAAAATTTCATAGAAGAAGTGTATGTATCTTGTTCCCCATTGTATCCTAGCACCTATTACAATGCCTGGCACATAGTAGGTCCTCAATAAATACGTATTGAATGAATCAATCAATCAAGAAAGAAAGAACTAACATGGAAAAATAAGAAAAAATACTCAAGTTATTAAGCAGAGCTGCAATTTCAGGAATTACCTGAAGTTTGCCCAGTGATCTTGGATTTTTCCACATCAGTTCAAAAAAGTGATGAGTTCAGTCACAGTATGAAGGGAAGGTAGAACTAATGAACTCGATAACATTTTTAATGTATAGGCTTACTGCAGTATTTCAGCATTTTAGTTTTTTATCACTAAAGGAACTTGGATGTCAACCCTTTCAAAAAATCTTTGGGAGGCGAACCAGGATTGATCTTGTGGCAAAGCCTCTTCATCGGCTGCCAGGACACCCATTCAGGCTCACTTTCCCAATCTCTTACAGCCATGTGACACCATTCTGGTCAACAGGGTAAAAAGCAGATCTGCTGAGACAGGATTTCTGGGAAAGATTTTGCTTTTCTGTAAAAAGGGAGAGGCAAAACAAGCACCAACCTTTTTTTTTCCTCCTGGTTGGACCCAATATCAGCAACCTGCCTATGCCTGCACTAATTATAAATGAGGAAAGTAATCCACCTCTATTTAAGCCACTGTAATTAGGTTTTCGCTTACCTGCAGCTGAACGCAGTCCTACCTGATGATACTTTTTTCTGCCTTAGTAGCTTATCTTTTTTCATGGTCTTTTTAATGATGCAAAGGCAGAAGCAGAGATGGTAGGTAGCACAGCTTGGCCTGGGCTTAATCTCATCTGAAGTACAAAGAAAATAGAAGAATCTAGAGTAGTAGAGGTCGTAGCCTTGAAAGATTTGTGATGAAGCCCAGTGCTACTTTGTGGTGAGTATCGGAAAAGGAGATGCCGGAGCTCAAGGGGAAGCATTCAAGATACAATGTGGCTGACTTCCTGTTTACATTTTGCAAGCACTGTGTGTGTGTTTGTGGGGCGGGGGGTGGTAAGGCGGCAGTTAGAATATGAGGGTTTTTGATCCAGTTTTAAAGGTTCTGCAGGGAGGGAAAGACCTGAACACAAAGCGGTTACTCTACAGAGTCTCGTGGATGTGGGCTTCGAAGCCCTTCTACCATCTTCTGCTCTTCTCTCTGATCTTCTCTAGGCTATGAGAATCTTGGAGGTAAGAGCCAGGTCTTGTTGCCCTCAGTTTCTCTGATCCCAGAAGAGTGTCATGCCTATAGCATATTATCAGTCAATATTTTCCCAATTAAACACTTACAGTCTTCTTCCCCTTGGTCTTAAAGTGCGTAGTTGTAAAAAAGAAGAGATGTAATTGAAGTCTGGAGGAGGAGATTAATTTCATTTCTTGCCCTCATTTTTTTTAAATTACAAGCACTACTTCCTGTATGTTGAATAGAAGAGAATGTGGAATGCTGAGTTAGCCAAATCCTTAAGAAAAAGAACTTTTTTCAAAAAAAAATGGAAATTTTCCTAAATGATATTCCGCAGAACCCAGTTCCTTAAAATAAATGCATTCTTTAATTTGAGCAATACTGGATTAAATAGTTAACAGTCTTTGATACATGAATGTGTGTTGTAGCTTTCTTTTTTTTTTTTTTTTTTTTGAGACGGAGTTTCGCTCTTGTTACCCAGGCTGGAGTGCAATGGCGCGATCTCGGCTCACCGCAACCTCCGCCTCCTGGGTTCAGGCAATTCTCCTGCCTCAGCCTCCTGAGTAGCTGGGATTACAGGCACGCGCCACCATGCCCAGCTAATTTTTTGTAGTTTTAGTAGAGACGGGGTTTCACTACGTTGACCAGGATGGTCTCGATCTCTTGACCTCGTGATCCGCCCGCCTTGGCCTCCCAAAGTGCTGGGATTACAGGCTTGAGCCACCGCGCCCGGCCCATCTTTCTAAGAGGTATGTGATTTGTTACTTCTCTTCAAGTCCCTATTTAGCTATGTAACCCCAAGAGGATTCCAGGACAAAAAAATCAGGGAATAATGATTCTCCAATTATTAATACGTGTTCAGCTGTGCCAAAGTTTGGGAACTGATGTTTTAGACCATAAGGCTTATGAGAAAAATACAAGGGCTTTTGTGAAGAAGGAACTAACAGGAGATGGCAGCTCAGAAAAAGAGAAATCCAAGCAGACGAAAAGACCCAGAAGTTACAACAGGAAAGTGTAGCTTGATGCCTGCCATGATGCTCTCTAAATGTGTGACATAGCATGGACACCAAAGATACTATGTGGGCAGAAGTGTTAAGCTAAGAATCAGGAGCCTGGCAATGTGCTCCAGAAACTTGCTTTAACTTGGCTTGCGTCACTTCTCTAAACTAATTGCTTCAGGGCTGACGGGCCATATTAAACCCTTTATTTCTTCTTTCTTGGAATCTTATTTGGAGTGAGTTACGAGCTAAGGTGCTGGAGGACTTTTGAGCTATTTCAAGAAGATAGTCAAATTGTGTGCATGAAAAAATTCGGTACTTTGTTTTTTTAAAAAGTTGTATTTATTAATTTTTGTCGGAGGCCCCTTAGAATGCTAGGCAAGTTTTCATACTAACAAATTAAGTGCAATTAATTTCTAAGTAATGTGTATGTCTGAGAGTTTGGTAAGTGGTTGAGCTAATTAACAAAAAATAAAATAACTTATCAACACGCGCCTGCCACACTCTACTGTGGTGTCCTAATGATTACTGTGTCAAAGGAGTAAACTGAGTCAAGAATGGGTCTACAGTTCATGCTTCAGAAGTGTTGAGTTTGGTATTTGTTGACAAATTTTGAAGTTCAAATAGACAAACACGTGTTTTTTCCTTTTGACTGAATTTGAAAGCTTCAAGATGAGACTCCTAATGCCGTGAACATTGACACAGCTTGGCAAGTTCCTCACTATGGAAGTACTTTGTGAAAACAACTTTGGCCCATAAAGTATTAATACTGTGTGATAAAAATCAGTTTTTGTTTGCTGTGTCTTTTGAAGCTAGTGTAACCCCTGGTCATTCTATATGACTATAAAAGCTTTTTGGAATCAAATCCTAATCCCAACATGTTTTTCTTGTTCATTTAAACCTTTTAGATACATGTGGGAGCTAGAGAGAGCGCAAAGCATTTAGGGCTTAAGTTTAAACTGTCATTCTCATGCATGGTCTCTGAAAAGCGTTTGACATGTTTGTATTTGTAAGTTAAAGTATACCTTTACGGTCTTAGGCATTTTCTTTTTTCCCTTTATGCTTGTTTGTTTGGTTTACAAACATAGACTATCTTCAAATGAGAGAGCAGACATGCTACAGTTTGGATTGTTTGACTTACCGCCTTGTAGAAAATATCTGTGGGTGTAGATTTTCTAGGTCAGCCCCTGACTCAGGGTCCTAAAGAAAAAAAGTGTTCTCAACCCAAGCTCAATAGTATTAATACTATCACCAACGCACTCCCAAGCCCAATAAAAAGCCTAAATAAACTGAACTTACAGCACTGAAAAAACAGCTTTTATAAGAGTCAAATGTAACCTCTGGAGGTTTTTCAGTTTTTGTGGGGGTTTTGTTGTTGTTGTTGTTTCCATGAAAAAGAAGCAACCAAGGCTGCTGAGCAGAAATTCCTAGTGCTTTATTTTTCTTTTTGAGCTATTATGCCCAGTAATCATAACACTGGCAGATAGTTAAACTGTAAGAAATTTATCAAAGGACTAAATTTAAATGGATTTAAGAAAAGCTAAAAAGATATTGTTAATACTGTAAAGCTGACGATTGAATTAAGTTTCTCGGAAAGTGATTGCATAATGAACTGTATCAGTTAATTTTTGCTACTTAAGAAACATCTCCAAAATTTGTTTATTAAAACAACCACCATTAAATGCGTATAATTATCACACATGTCAATTTCAAAAGGGAAAAGAAAAACTGTTTAAAGCACCATTGAGTTTAGTTCATGATTCTCAAAGTCTGCAGTTTGGGGCTGGCTCTGATGAGTGGTTCTTCTGACCTGGGCTGCGGTTGACTGATCTTTGCTAGGTTCGCTTATGCATCTGTGGTCAGCTGGTGCCTTAGTTGTGGACACTCTGGGCTAGGATGGCTAAGGCAAGGACAGCTGAGGCCTCTCTCCATGTGAGCTCTCAGTCTTGTCCTTATTCAGATACAACTTCCATACCTTTTCCGTTTATTTTTAATCTCTCCATGTCTCTAAATTCTTTTTGTCATTTCCTTAATCTGGATCTTATTAGAGCATCCCCAGAGGCAATATCCTCTAGCTTGGTTGCCCGAGTTTTCTAGAGACAAGGAGTAAAGGGAAAGCCAACATTTCTCCTGACTTATTTTTAATAACCTTTAGGGTTATTGTATTTGTGTCTTTTATAATCATCAGTCCCAAATGCTTTCAGGAAGGAACTCCAGTCCAAACAAAACTAATTAATTAATTAGGTGGTCAAATGATTAAAAATTGATGGCTTAAACAAATTAGCATTTTTATTGAATTTATTGCTTTTTATCTCTACTCCCGTTTCCTGTATGTCTCAGATGAGCTCACCAGTCCCTGGCAATTTGGCTCTTAGAAGCTTCATCCCATGGCTGATGTGGGACATCACTTAAACTCTGCAGCCACTGCAGAATGGGCCCTGATTGTCTCTCACCAATTAATCAGGAAGCTCGAAGTGACTGATTGCTGCCTCCATCAACACAGGATGTTTTGACATAGCTATTTGGACAAGGCTGTTTGAGGCCCCCTACAAGGCTTGCTGGCATTTGGGAGGGGAACATGGCCCAAAGGTCAAGGTTTGAATGCCACAACTCATCTCACATCAAACTGCAAACCCCTCAATGCTTATTGGGGAATCTACCCTGTGCCAGGCCCCCAAAGGAGGCTCTGGTGAGCAAAATTGATACTAGCTCTGTCCTCATGGGCTACAGTCAAGTTAGTAACAGGATTGTTCATTAGTAGTCTTCCATGTAGGTAGACCAACTCTAATGAGTGTTGTAAAGAGAAAGCATTGGGAATATAGGTTTGTGAAGAGGGAAGCTTTAAAATTGTGGTGGCTGAGAATGAAGAAGCTGCTTGACTGGGAAAACATACCCAATTGCTAGATGGTAAAACGGACAGCATGAATTTCCCCCCAGCAAGGTTCAGCAGTCCACGTGTAGACTTTAAGAAATTGAGCAATTAGATATATCCAGGGCTGGCTGGCTGGCTGGCTGGCTTCATGCTGGTTGGATCTGATGAAATTCCCACGGTATAAGGGAGTTCTGAAATGATGGAATGTGGAATGCAAACTCAATAACGTAATTAAAAAAACGGACTAGGCTTTGCACCCTTCGTGGCAGGCCTGACCAGCTAACAAGCCTATGACGAAGTAAAGCTGGCAATCCTGAGCTTTGGTATATCCCATCTAAAGGTAGTCATTGCCACTCACTTAAAAGCTGTTACTTGATGATAGTGTTCTACAAAAATTATCAATCATATGTAACAAAGAAAGTGGCCTTTAGGCACTCTTAGATTTCTAAATGAAGTTTTCTCTATCTTATTATTACTTTCTTAAAAAGTTTGCTTTGTTCAAACTTATTTTTCCAAACACAGTGACAAAAGAGCCCAAGTTAGCAGCCAAAATGCATGGAAAGATATCATGGTAACAGAAACTTCAGGTTTAGACATTTTGTAAAATCAGCAAAAGGCCCGAAAGCTCATGCTATTTAAATCTGTGCCAGTTTTCAGGATTTGTATTTTTGTGAAGAAGGGAATCAGTGTGACAGGTGGAAGAGTGACTGCAGTGACAACTCCAGTCATTCACACATGTTCATCATTGCCTGCAAGACGCATGGCAAATCCCAGCACTGGTGATAACGTAGGAGCCCTTCCAGCACTGGTGATATCACAGAAGACTGTACTCAGGAGAGTTTATCTTATCTGGCCTCACTACTGCCAATTAGTCTAGATTCCTCGAGGGCAATGCTGGCCCTATCTTCCCAGAATCATTGCAAACTTTCTGATTAATGCATGTTTTCCACCTGTTCTAGTCTTCTGTGGCCAACCTATATCTTCCATAATAATCTTCACAGCCTTCGTGGACTAAAGCACCACACGGCTGATAGCAACAGGCTGTGAGGTCCAACAGATGTTCCAGAGTTTAAATCTTGCCCTTACATTTTTGATAAATTTACGTAATACCTCTGAACCTCAGTTTCTTAAAAGCCTCAGGATTCTTTTAGACCATATAAAAACAGCTGTATTAAACTAAAAGAGAAAATGAAATAAGTTATCTCTTAAATATTTTAAATTTTATTATCTTAAAAATTTGTTTTGATACTCACCAAAATAGTATTTTCAATAATTATAGGGGGAACAGTGTGGTAGTGTGATTCGGAGGAGATTATAAAAGTGTCAACTTTTATAAACATTTTCTTACTTGCTTGGGCTTAATGGCTTCTTTGTGAGAATCAAGCCACTTGGCCATTTGAGACAGGTTCGTGAAATTAAAGGTAGGTAATATAATTTGCAAATCCACCAGTGGGTATAAGTAAAAAATACTTTACTACAAGCTCAAAGTGAACGAACAAGTAGGGATAATAATTGCAAATCCTTTGGGTTGTGGAAATTGCATATGTCACATGACCGACAACCTACAGAGCAGATAAGAACAGGACAGTCATTGTTAAATGTTAGTAAACTTAAATGTTAGTAAATCTTAATGCTTTTAAAAAAATTAGAAGTTCTAATCTTTTCTTCTGAATTTCAACACGTTTCGTGCTGCCCAAACTTGAGTGTGCCTCAAAGCCAACTGGAGACTTTGTTAAACTACAGATAGCTAAATCTGACTCCCAGAGTTTCTGATTCAGTAGATCTGGGGGAGGACCCAAGAATTTGCATATCTAATGAGTTTCCAGATGAAGCCCATGCTGCTGGACTTAAGGCCCACACTTTGAGAAATGCTGCAGTAGAGCATCTTGAAGACTCCCCAGGTTGTGTTCTCTCCCAGATCTTTGGTATGTATATAATACAAATCACCTTAGGATCAATGACATCAAGAAGTCACGTTCCCTTTATATTCCAGTTTATATCACCCATTCATGTCCTACATCGCCCTTCCACCCACTCCACACGATCCATTGCCCTTCCCACAGTGAAGGCGGAAAGGGCCCACAGAACAGGGGAAGGATGGCACATCCTCTTTGTGAATGCAGCTGACAGGGACTTGCACTACCTGGTGAATTCATGCCCTCAGCATGTTTCCCCAGGGTGAATTAATTGCTTTGCTTTTCCTTTTCCTTTGCATAAAACTAGGCAGATTTGTCCCTGCTGTTTGAGCAAGACCTTGTTGCCAGCACTTTTCGAGGATGGCCAGCATGGGGCTGCTGTATGAGGTTGATAGTGTCGTCAGGAATTCCAGGGTGGATATTGTCACTTGCATTGGGAAATGCTAACTGAGGTCAGTTCTAGTTCAGCTTCCCACCTACAGAATGATGGCAGGACGTAGGTTTGGCCCGTGTAAGATGAATAGGTCAGCAGAAACATATTGTCCTCCTAATCCAGGCATCTCTACTTTTAAGCCTTAAATCAGAATGTGTTTATTCCATATTTGAGATCCAGCAGTTCATGTCCTCAAATGAGACACTTTAAAATCAAAAGCACAGCCAGCCAACCAAAAAATTCTAAACAACAACAAAAAAATGTTTAAACCAAAGCTGTACCTTTGAAAGTTCGATGTGGTTTATATCTTTGAGTTTTGAAATTGAAAGTCATTTTTTTCAACAATTATTGCTGAGTAACAAAACTACCCCCAACACTGAGTGGCTTAAAACAACGCTTTTGTTTCTTTGCTCATGAGTCTGCGTTTGCACCATTCTTGGTAGGACTCTGCTCTGTGTAGGGTCAGTTAGGATGGCTCAGGTAAGCCAGAACAATCTATTTCTAAATGGGCTTCACTCACTTTGATTGACAAGTTGGTGTTGATGCTGGAGCTGTGGGCTGGGGCCTTGGTTTTCCTCTTTGTGGTCTCACCACATGGCTAGCTTGGGCATCTCACAGCAGGTTGGTCTCAGGGCAGTAGGGCTTCTTACAAGGTGCCTGGCTGTACCCAGCCTACAAAAGCAGAAACTACCAGACCCTCTGTAGGCTTAAGCTTAGAATTGGCCCATCATCGCTTCTATTACATTCTGTTTGTTAAAATGAGTCACAAAGTCAGCCCAAACTCAAAGATAGAGTTGGGGCTTGGACACCAGCAAGTGTGGGTCTTTGGGGCCCACCATAGCAACAGCCTACCGCAGTCATGATGATGCTGGATTTTCCACTCCCTGCTTTTTCAGAGCTCTTTGCATACTATGATCAGGCCAGCTCAGCATAAACAGAGGCAGGTTGTTAATCTTGGGATGGACAGTAGTGCTTCCCAAAGAGGGAAAAGTGGCTTTGCCTTTAGTTGAGAGAGAATTGTCAGAGGGCAAAGACATGTGTTTGTAGAAAAGGCGTCTCTATTAACTTTCTGCCCAAACACTCTCCTAGTTACTTTACCTCCCCGGATCCTGCCTCCTTTTTTCTTCATAGCACTGTCCGCTGCCTAATGCTTTATTAAGTAGTTGTTTACTTGGTTATTGTCTGTTTCCCTCCAGTCAAACGTAAAACTCCCAGGGGTAGACACTCGGTCTCTTTTGCTCTCTGCTGGATGCCCAGCACCGACAGTGCCTGGCACAGAGAAAGCTCCACATAAATATTTATTGAATGAATGAGTATCTAAATTTTATCTGAGAATCTATGTATGAGAATATGCAGACATGACAACTTCAAAATAAGTCACTGTGATGCAGGGGCTATGGCTGAGGTTTGTCTCTCTGTAGAGCCTGGGCCACATGTCCCCTTGTTGCCTATGGGGTGTACCCTCTGCCGGTTCCCATGGTGTTATTGTTCGGAGGTGTCAGTGGACATCAATCATGGGGCTGGAGGGTTTTTCTCTAGAGCCTCCAGTTCCTTTATTTGGCCAATTAGGCTTTGTGCTCCCATTTCCAAACACAGAGGTGGGAGAAACATGAACCTGGCTTTATCTAATGCCTTAGTTTGAAGGAAAAAGCATCTGGTGCAACGCTGTATAATTTCCAATTAAAACTTGGTTATCTTCATCCTTCCTAAGACTCGTTAGTGAGCATGAGCTGTTCATTCCTAAAAAGAGGCTTAACCAGATAGTTTTTCATTATATTCTACCTTTCACTTGGATATGGAGAGGGCCAGGCAGGCTGCCTGGCTGGCTTTGCTTTGCTTTGCTTTTTGTTTTCTCTCTGGTTTGCTTTCTCCTAATCTATATATATATTCTTTTCTATAGCATCCCTTTGAAAACTCAGCATAATTTGTGAAAATCCTCATTCGTGCTCATCATCCTGTTCATGCACTCTTCTGATTGTTTATCGATCACAGAAAAACAAATCAGATTTTCTTAATGAACATTATGTGCTTGCACCTCATTTGGTTACAGGTCACCTAGATCTGTCATTTGTGGGACCTCCCTTTCGAACGCCCAGTCTATTTCTTATCATTTATGGAGTCTTTATCTGAAACCCATTTATTCTGGCTCTGTGCAAAGTGGTCCTCGGTGCCATGGTTTCCAGCCATCTTACCAGCCCCAAAGACACTTGTGTGTTTTCAGAAGAGGTTAAATAATTGCATAGAAAAAGCATTTGAAATATTTCTGTTGGATTGTGTTTTGGTTATTTTCCTTCATGTCTTTTTGTTTCCCCTTGTTCCACCCCCTTTCTCGCCCGTCTTCATGCCTCTACTTGTGGCACTGAAGTATGGCTACTCCGCTCACGGCAGCCTCAGCCCAGCCTGGCTGTACAAGGAGCCCATCTGGTTAAAAGTGTTCTCTAAGAGCCCTAATGTGAGTGTTTCTGAGTATGGTAACCGTAACCAAGTTATTCAAAGAGTCGCTAGCTGTGTGTCAGTTTTCTGAGTCATTTTAGACCCTAGGCCTAGAGATACTAGAATATCAAGTATGTTTCAAGTCCAGATAAGAAACCAACAAGTTCTGTGAGTCTGCACCCTGAATGCAAACACCACTCCAAGGCACTTTCCCAGAACCAGCCGTGAGTTAGTGGATCTGGAGTTCTGCATTGAAGTGGTTCAGCTGAACTTCTGAAAGTGACCGATGGCATGACCATGGCATGCTGGGGCCTAAATGCAGGACTGTGATCCAATTCCCTTTTTCATCACCACAGCTTCCTTTCTCTCTCTCTTCACCTAGATCTCCATCTTTTCTGATATGAATTTGTCCCCTGGCTCTCCAAAACTAGAAGAGGAAAACAATCTCAGATTCTCTCCTGTCCAAGTACTAACCAGGCCCAACCCTGCTTAGCTTCCAGGATCAGATGAGATGGGGCGTGTTCAGGGAGGTTCGGCCATACGCCAGTCTCAGATTCTCTTGGGTTTGCAACAGCTTTGAGGCCTCTGATGATGGAAGTCTACCAGAAGCAAGTTTAAAACCATTTGTTATTTATCTTTTTGCCTCCTCTTTGTCAAGCAAGTCTGTTTTTAGTGTTGCTCTTTGATTTTTGTAGTATTAACCTGCTCCGATCTATAAGAAACTTAATGTTTCCCTGTCCTTTTCTTTCTCACTTTCTATTTGCAGTTTGGCTAACTAATTATCTTATTGCTCATTTTTCCTCAAAATGGACCCATATCATGTCAGCAGGACAAAATTCTTAGGAAGCTCTGAACAGAGCTTAATTCAAATTTGCAAACCTTCTCTTCCATGATTTATTGTGCCGATTTCAGGAATATATAACATCACTCATGACTTTCCACTTCCCTCTTGAGCTGTGTGGATAGCGGGAGAACAATGAACCGAGAGCGGAAGAGACTTGAATTCCAGGTGTAATTCTGCAGTGTATGAACTGGGCTCTCCTTGGAGATTGACTTAACTTATCAAAGACTCGGCTTTTCTTGTCTGTGCAATGTAAATGATCATGAGTATTCTGCCTATTTATGAAGTCAGTGAACAGCCAAGTGAGAAGTTATCTTCTCCAAAAACACTAATTATGCACCTCTTATATAGCAAGTGATATGTGAGGCACTTAGAATACAGAAATCAAGTGCAGTTTCTACCTGCCTTCTGGAGGTGCTATCGCCATCCTCTTCATCAACACGCAGCTGCCTTTTCTTTAAAGTTAAGACCCATGATAAGACAGTTCCCATAGTTCGGCTTTTGGTTTGTCTCATCACCTCTTTCAATGGCAAGCGGTGATTCAGTTGATGGCAGAAGGCAATAAACCCAGCTCTGAATTCTCACAGTACTTTAGTGGCACTCCTGGACAGAATCTGCTGAATTAATTGTGTATCACCATACCATAGAGTCTGCCACATAGTAGGATCTCAGTGGAAACTTGCTTAAAGTAATTCATAAATCAATCATGAAAGAGTGTATCAATGACAAACGCTACACTGGAGTGTTTATATTTGTCCTCTGTGCTTGCAGTATCAATACTGCAAGAATCTGTGAGGTCCTTATTTTTTCCCCGTCTTATCTGATTCCAGTTTTCACTGCTAATTTATTCTCTTGTTACAATTAACCATAAGATCGATATTCTTTGTGGGAAAACTGCTGAGATTTTTTTGTCTTACTCCAAAGCAGATTCACCAATGCTTGTGAAGAAATGAAATAATTAGAACTAAAATTGTGATAACTCTTAACATTGAAGGTGGCCATGATTGAAAGACACTTCCATACTTCTTACCCCTAAATTTTATTCTTTGGCCAGGTAATTATGGTGGGCCCAGTGATCTTTGACCCAGTTGTAACAATAAACCCAGTCTTCAAGTGGTTCTGTACCATCATCTTAAGCTGTCTGTGGAATTCTTTTAGGGCCTAGATATACAAAATGTTTTCTAAGCAGAGTGGATCGGGTTTGCAAATCCCATAAAATAAAGTACAGTATATTACGACTATATTTTCATGCATTTTTCTGGGGGAGTACATTCATAGCTTTTGTGGGATGCAAGACCCTCCCCCTGTTCCTTTCCACCCAAACCCGCAATCCCCACTGAAAATGGTTAAGAATACATGATTAAAAGATCTGGTCCACTTAGAGTATGCAATTTCTTAAGATTAACACAATTTCCTTTCCCAGAACTGTCATGTAGCTGTTGTAAAAATGTAACCTTCCAAACTGCCTGGCGGTAAACTTCAAGTTAGACAAGTCTATAATGTGACTCATGGAACTTTCTCATGCTTTTGCATTCAATACTCAGAAAAATCCCCTGTAACTTTTTCATGCTTCTGAAGACAGTAATCAGGAAAATCCTTGAGGAGACTGTGGTTTTATAGGATGCTAAATCAGGTTATGATTGTGTGTACTCTGATGGTATGTTTCTCCTGTCTGGAATTTCCTCTGAGGGTGGTCTGTTCTTCTCATTTCTAAAACTTACATCAACATCCTTTTGAACCCAGAAGCATAAGCTACTTATTTATTTTATTTTATGTTATGTTGGATAAAGGAGAAAAGGAACTATTGTAAGCCATGAAAACCTCCCCATGGTATGAGCAAACCGAGTTGCTATTCCTCCTCGTATGTTGTAGAACTGGAAGTTGAACTTGCTGGGCTCCCCTCAATGCCTATCTTTCAGGTACTCAACGTAAACCAAACTGTGCACGCCACTTACCTCTTCTGAGTTAAATGCCTTGATTATTTCATCTTGCCTTTGTTTGGGTTTGATGTTTCAGAGACAGGGCTGGACACACTAAGCAATCATATTTTAAAAGCAGCCTGTGCTTTGCTGCTATTCAGTTGTTGAAGGGTCCTCCCTAGGGTTATTGAGTTTTGTGAACTAGGAAAAGTAGGAATTTTGAACCATATACATTTGTTTGCAATGTCTTTTTTTTTTTTTTTTTAATTTTCCATCCAGCATAGCATAGCACAGACACCATGAGCACACATTCTGCATTCAGACTGACTGGGTTTGAATCCTAGCTCTTCCACTTCATAAGCTGTGCAACTTTGGACAAGTTATAACACCTTGCTGGTCACCATCTAGAGAATAAAGATACCATTACTGCTTACCTCATAGATGTACAGGAAAATTACATAATATTTGTGAAAAACTTAGAATACTGCCTGCTGTGTTGAAAGTGCTACATGTGTGTTTTTAAATAAATCTGATTACCAAGGGTCACAGTAGAGATTCATGCTTCACGTGGGGACATCTTGTCAGAATCAAGCATAAGAAGCCTGATTGCCACCATTGGGCTGGTTGTTGTGGTTGGATTTGGACATGATTTTTTTTTGTTTGGGGGATTTTAAAAATCTTTTCCATCCATCTCTTTTGAGGGCAGGGTTTTTCTTGGCTGATCCTCCCACCCTCCAAGGACGTTAAGATCCGAGATAATCTGATGGAATCCTTGTTTTTAACCCCTTTGTCACACAGTGAGACACTTGAGTCAAAGCCACTTAGCCTCTTCTTGACAGGAGTTTCTTTGGCTGGAGTTTGTTTTTTCGTCCCTTCATTGGCTTTGTTTGACCTCCACTCCTAACCGCTGAGCCTGATCTAACCTTTAAAAAAAAATTGTCATTATTCTACAGATGGCATTTGCAAATCAGTTTTGAGAAGAGCTGCTTGTAAGTCATCCGGATGTTCATGATTAAATATAATCATCTGTTATCAGACTCAAAGAGAAAGCAAGACATTGTGACCACGGCATTTTCCAAACTTTATAATGAGCTGAAATAGTTTTAATGTAAGAATCACAAGATCCCGTTTAGTCATGCAAATTGTATCCTAAGTCTCATAAAACGTACTTGGGCCAGAACATAGAGAATAATTTTATTTGTTTTGTGATTAGGCCTTCTTTTAATGGGGTGCATCTATAATGAACTTAGCTGTCATTAATTAGAAAAAAGAACATTAAGCCAGGAACTTGGGAAATAACTTCTTTTATTACATAGAAAATGCTCAGCATTATTTTTAGAAATATTCTCTTATTTTTAAAAATTCTCTGTTTGTAAGCTAATAGGAGATGTAAAGATTGCTGACTACAAGATCTATTTCTTGCTGATATCCTGATTACACTTAGCTTTAAGCAGAATAGGAGCTGTATGTTTAGGGATTTTAGTGATTTGACAGAGCTATTCTGAATTTTTCAAAAAGAAGTATTTATGGAATTTTAGAATCTTCTAGCCTAGTTTCTTCCTCTTCTGGAAAAGAAATTTGAGACCCACCAAAGCTGAAGTATTCAGCTAAGTGAAAGCAGAGTATTATAGCTAATTGTAACTACAGGAGGGGAAAGAGGGTTTAAACCTTGCCTTTTGACATTTTTAACTTTTGTTTACATCAAATATTCTAGTGTTTTAATAACAGACTATTTTTTGTAATAGTCGATTACTAAAGGGAAATTTTGCTTGATAATTGCTTGGTCTTTGATAATCTTTAATAATTTAATGAAAGAAAAAAAGATTAGATTTTTTTTTCTTTTTTATTATACTTTAAGTTCTGGGATACATATGCAGAAGGTGCAGGTTTGTTACATAGGTATACATGTGCCATGGTGGTTTGCTGCACCCATCAACCCGTCATTTACATTAGGTATTTCTCCTAATGCTATGCCTTCCCTGCTCCCCACCCTCCCCTAGCCTTCCCACCCCCCACCCCCACCCCTGACAGGACCCGATGAGTGATGTTCCCCTCCCTATGCCCATATGTTCTCATTGTTCAACACCTACTTAAGAGTGAGAACATGTGGTGTTTGGTTTTCTGTTCCTGTGTTAGTTTGCTGAGAATGATGGTTTCCAGCTTCATCCATGTCCCTGCAAAGGGTATGAACTCATTCCTTTTTTATGGCTGCATAGTATTCCATGATTTATGTGTACCACATTTTCTTTATCTAGTCTAACATTGATGAGCATTTGGGTTGGTTCCAAGTATTTGCTATCGTGAATAGTGCTGTGATAAACATACATACGTGTGCATGTGCCTTTAGAATGGAATGATTTATAATCCTTTGGGTATATACCCAGTAATGGGATTGCTGGATCAAATGGTATTTCTAGTTCTAGATTATCGAGGAATTGCCACACTGTCTTCCACAGTGGCTGAACTAATTTACACTCCCACCAACAGTGTAAAAGGATTCCTGTTTCTCACATCCTCTCCAGCATCTGTTGATTCCTGACTTTTTAATGATCACCATTCTAACAGGTGTGTGATGGTATCTCACTGTGGTTTTGATTTGCATTTCTCTAATGACTAGTGACGATGAGCTTTTTTTCATATGTGTGTTGGCCACATACATGCCTTCTTTTGAAAATTATGTTCATAATCTTTCACTTTTTGATGGGGTGGTTTGTTTATTTCTTGTAAATTTGTTTTTAAGTTCCTTGTAGATTCTATTAGCGTTTTTCCAGATGGATAGATTGCAAAAATTTTCTCAGATTCTGTAGGTTGCCTGTTCACTTTGATGATAGTTTCTTTTGCTGTGCAGAAGCTCTTCAGTTTAATTAGATCCCATTTGTCAATTTTGGCTTCTGTTGCAATTGCTTTTGGTGTTTTAGTCATGAAGTCTTTGCCTATGCATATGTCCCGAATGGTATTGCCTAGGTTTTTCTTCTAGGGTTTTTATGGTTTTAGGCCTTACATTTAAATCTTTAATCCATCTTGAGTTAATTTTTGTATAAGGTATAAAAAAGGGGTCTAATTTTGATTTTCTGCATATGGCTAGTAAGTTTTCCCAACACCATTTATTAAATAGGGAATCCTTTCCTCATTGCTTTTATTTGTCAGGTTTGTCAAAGTTCACATGGTTGTAGATGTGTGGTGGTATTTCTGAGGCCTCTGTTCTGTTCCATTGTTCCATCTGTTTTGCTGACAGTACCATGCTGTTTGGTTACTGCAGCCTTGTAGTACAGTTTGAAGTCAGGTAGTGTGATGCCTCCAGCTTTGTTCTTTTTGCTTAAGATTGTCTTGGCTATGCAGGCTCTTTTTTGGTTCCCTATGAAATTTAAAGTAGTTTTTTCTAATGCTGTGAAGAAAGTCAATGGTAGCTTGATGGGAATAGCATTGAATCTATAATTTACTTTGGGCAGCATGGCCATTTTCATGATATTGACTCTTACTATCCATGAGCATGGAATGTTTTTCCATTTGTTTGTGTTTGCTCTTATTTCCTTGAGCAGTGGTTTGTAGTTCTCCTTGAAGAGGTCCTTCACATCCCTTGTAAGTTGTATTTCTAGGTATTTTATTTTCTTCATAGCAATTGTGAATGGGAGTTTGCTCATGATTTGGCTTTCTGTTTGTCTATTATTGGTGTATAGGATGCTTGTGATTTTTGAATATTGATTTTGTATCCTGAGACTCTACTGAAGTTGCTTATTGGCTTAAGGAGTTTTGGGGCTGAGAGGATGGGATTTTCTAAATATATAATCATGTCATCTGCAAACAGAGATAAATTGACTTTCTCTTTTCCTATTTAAATACACTTTATTTCTTTCTCTTGCCTGATTGTCCTGACCAGAACTTCCAATACTGTGTTGAATAGGAGTGGTGAGAGGGGGCATCCTTATCTTGTCCTGGTTTTCAGAGGGACTGCTTCCAGCTTTTGCCCATTCAGTATGATAGTGGCTATGGGTTTGTCATAAAGAGTTCTTATTATTTTGAGATATGTTCCATCAATACCTAGTCTATTAGGTGTGTTTAGCATGAATAGGTATTGGATTTTATCAAAGGACTTTTCTGCATCTATTGAGAAAATGATGTGGTTTTCTGTCATTGGTTCTGTTTTTGTGATGGATTACATTTTTTGATTCAGGTATGTTGAACCATCATTGCATCCCTGGGATGAAGCTGACTTGGTTATAATAGACAAGCTTTTTAATGTGCTTCTGGATTTTGGTTTGCCCGTATTTTACTGAGGATTTTCGCATCAATGTTCATCAGGGATACTGGCCTTAAATTCCCCTTTTTTGTTGTGTCTCTGCCAGGTTTTGGTATCAGGGTGAAGCTGGCCTCATGAGTTAGGAGAGTCTCTCTTTTTCTATTGTTTGGGATAATTTCAGAAGGAATAGTACCAGCTCCTTTTTATACCTCTGGAAGAATTTGGCTGTGAATCTGTCTGGTCCTGGCTTTTTATGGTTGGTAGGCTATTAATTACTGCCTCAATTTCTGAACTTAACTATTGGTCTATTCAGGGATTTGACTTCTTCCTGGTTTAGACTTGGGAGTATGTATGTGTTCAGGAATTTATCCATTTTTTCTAGATTTCCTAGTTTATTTGCGTAGAGGTGTTTATAGTATTGTCTGATGGTAGTTTGTATTTCTGTGGGATCAGTGGTGATCTCCCCTCTATCATTTTTTGCTGTGCCTATTTGATTCTTGTGTCTTTTTTTTTTTTATTAGTCTGGCTAGTGGTATGTCTATTTTATTAATTTTTTCAAAAAACCAGTTCCTGGATTCATTGATTTTTCAAGGATTTTCAAGGATTTTTCTTGTCTCTGTCCTTCAGTTCTGCTCTGATATTATTTATTTCTTGTCTTTTGCTAGCTTTTGAATTTGTTTTCTCTTGCTTCTCTAGTTCTTTTCATTGTGATGTTAGGGCGTCAATTTTAGATCCTTCCTGCTTTCTCTTGTGGGCATTTAGTCCTATAAATTTCTCTCTAAACACTGCTTTAGCTGTGCCCCAGAGATTCTGGTACATTGTGTCTTTGTTCTCATTGGTTTCAGAGAACTTATTTATTTCTGCCTTAATCTTGTTATTTACCCACTAGTCATTGAGGAGCAGGTTGTTCAGTTTCCATGTAGTTGTGTGGTTTTGAGTGACTTTCTTAATCCTGAGTTCTAATTTGATTGCACTGTGGTCTGAGAAACTGTTACGATTTCCATTCTTTTGCATTTGCTGAGGAGTGCTTTACTTCCAATTATGTGGTTTATTTTAGAATAAGTGCTCTGTTGTACTGAGAAGAATATATATTCTGTTGATTTGGGGTGGAGAGTTCTATAGATGTCCATTACGTCCTCTAGGTCCAGAGCTGAGTTCAAGTCCTGAATATCTTTGTTCATTTTCTGTCTCATTCTGTCTAATACTGACAGTGTAGTGTTATAGTCTCCCACTATTATTGTGTGGGAGTCAAAGTCTCTTTGTAGGTCTCTAAGAACTTACTTTATGAATCTGAGTGCTCCTGTATTAGGTGCATATATATTTAGGATAGTTAGCTCTTCTTGTTGCATTGATCCCTTTACCATTACGTAATGCCCTTTTTGTCTTTTTTCATTGTTGTTGTTTTAAAGTCTGTTTTATCAAAGACTATGATTGCAAGCCCTGCTTTTCTTTTCTTACTATTTGCTTAGTACATCTTTCTCCATCCCTTTATTTTGAACCTATGAGTATCTTTGCACATGAGATGAGTTTCCTGAACACAGCACATGAATGGGTCTTGACTCTATCCAATTTGCCAGTCTGTGTCTTTTAATTGGGGCATTTAGCCTATTTACATTTAAGGTTAGTATTGTTATGTGTGAATTTGATCCTGTCATTTTGATGCTAGCTGGTTATTTTGCCCATTAGTTGATGCAGTTTCTTCATCGTGTCGATAGTCTTTACATTTTGGGTTGTTTTTGCAGTGGCTGGTACTAGTTTTTTCTTTCCACAGGTAGTGCTTTTTTTAGGAGCTCTTGTGAGGCAGGCCTGGTGGCGTCAAAATCCCTCAGCATTTCCTTGTAAAGGATTTTATTTCTCCTTCACATATGAAGTTTAGTTTGGCTGGATATGAAATTCTGGGTCGAAAATTATTTTCTTTAAGAATGTTGAATTTTGGCCCCCACTCTCTTCTGGCTTGTAGGGTTTTTGCAGACAGAGCTGCTATTAATCTGATCAGCTTCCCTTTGTGGGTAATCCAACCTTTTTCTCTGGCTGCCCTTAACATTTTTTTCTTCATTTCAACCGTGGTGAATTTGATGATTATGTGTCTTGGGGTTGCTCTTCTTGAGGAATATTTTTGTGGTGTTCTCTGTGTTTCCTGAAATTGAATGTTGACCTGTATTGCTTGGTTGGGGAAGTTCTTCTGGATAATGTCCTGAAGAATGTTTTCCAACTTGGTTCCATTCTCCCCCGTCACTTTCACGTACATCAATCAAACGTAGGTTTGGTCTTTTCAGATAGTCTCATATTTCCTGGAGGTTTTGTTTACACCTTTTCTTTCTTTTTTCTCTAATTTTGTCTTCATGCTTTATATCAAGTTGCTCTTCAATCTTTTATATCTTTTCTTTTGCTTTATTGATTCAGCTATTGATACTTGTGTATGCATCACAAAGTTCTTGTACTGTGTTTTTCAGCTCCATCAGGTCACTTATGCTCTTCCCTTAAACTGCTTACTCTAGTTAGCAATTCCTGTAACATTTTTTTCAGTGTTCTTAGCTTCCTTGCATTGGGTAAGAACATGCTCCTTTAGCTCAGAGGAGTTTGAAATCCATCTTCTGGAGCCTACTTCTGTCAATTCATCTAACTCATTCTCCATCCAGTTTTGTTCCCTTGCAGGCAAGGAGTTGTGATCCTTTGAAGGGGAAGAGGTGTTCTGGTTTTGGAAATTTTCAGCCTTCTTGCACTGGTTTTTCCTCATTTTTGTGAATTTATCTACCTTTGGTCTTTGCTGTTGGTAACTTTCAGATGAAGTTTATGCATGGCCGTCCTTTTTGTTGATGTTGATGTTATTGCTTTCTGTTTGTTAGTTTTCCTTCCAACAGTCAGGACCCTCTGCAGCAGGTCTGCTGGAGTTTGCTGGGGGTCCACTCCAGACCCTATTTGCCTGGGTATCACCAGCAGAGGCTGCAGAACAGCAAAGATTGCTGTTCTTTCCTCTGGAAGCTTCATCCCAGAGGGGCACCCACCAGATGCCAGCCAGACCTCCTGTATGAGGTGTCTGTCAATCCCTGCTAAAGGTTTCTCCCGCTGGAGGCATGAGGGTCAGGGGCCCACTTGAGGAGGCAGTCTGACCCTTAGCAGAGCTCGAGCACTGTGCTGGGAGATCTGCTGCTCTCTTCAGAGCTGGTAGGCAGGAAGGTTTAAGTGTGCTGAAGCTAGACCCACAGCTGCCCCCTCTGCCAGGTGCTCTGTCCCAGGGAGCTAGGAGTTTTATCTATAAGCCCCTGACTGGGGCTGCTTCCTTTCTTTCAGAGACACCTGCCAAGAGAGGAGGAATCTAGAGAGGCAGTCTGGCTACAGTGGCTTTGCTGCACTGCAGTGCCCTGTCCAAACTTCCTGGTGGCTTTGTGTACACTGTGACACTGTGAGGGGGATACTACCTACTCAAGCCTCAGTCACGGTGGACGCCCGTCCTCCCACCAAGCTGAAGCTTCTCAGGTAAACATCAGACTGCTGTGCTGGCAGTGAGAATTTCAAGCCAGTGGATCTCAGCTTGCTGGGCTCAATGGGGGTAGGATCTGCTGAACAAGACCCCTTGGTTCCCTGGCTTCAGCCCCCTTTCCAGGGCAGTGAACGGTTCTGTCTCACTGGCATTCCAGGTGCCACTAGGGTATGAAAAATGGTGTCTGCCCAAACCGTTGCCCAGTTTTGTGCTTGAAACCCAGGGCCCTTGTGGTGTAGGCACCCGAGGGAATCTCTTGGTCTGTGGGCTGCAAAGACTGTGGGAAAAGTGTAGTGTCTGGCCAAAATGCACCACCCCTCATGGCACAGTCCCTCATGGCTTCCCTTGGCTAGGGGAGGGAGTTCCACGGCCCCTTGCACTTCCTGGGTGAGGCAATGCCTCACCCTGCTTCTGCTTGCCTTCCATGGACTTCACCCAGTCTCTAACCAGTCCCAGTGGTACCTCATGGTACTTCAGTTGGAAATCCAGAGATCACCCACCTTCTGTGTTGGTCTGTCTCAGAGTTCAGACTGGAGCTGTTTCTGTCTGGCCATCTTGCCCAGGAACAGAGCTTTAGATTTTATGGCAAATGTTGATGAGTAAGAAAAAGAATTACTTTCAATCGATCTACAGGTCCTGGCAATTGAAATATGAAAGTTGAGTGGAAAAGAGCTTAAAGTTTTGATTCAACCTAACCAATATTTTTTTGTAGGCAAAATGAAGAGTGCAAAATTGGTTAGGACGTAATTTAAAGACATTATTTTCCAGGAAAGATGATGAGAGAAATATACAGAAAACTGTAGTACAAACAAAAATGTAAAAATTTTCACTAGGGAGGTAGAAGCAAAGTGTTATACGAGGTTACAGAAGGGATGTAGGCTGTGGGGCTAGTCTGATGGCTCTCCATAATGTCTATAATTAATGGCTCCCAGATGTTTGTCTCCAGGTAAACATTACCTGGAGCTCAACTCATACATCCAGCTGCCTGCTGGGTATATCTAGTTAGATATCTAACGTAGCATGTCCAGAACTAAATTCCAGCCTTGCCCCTGAAAACCTTCTTTCCTACAACTTTCTCCATCTGGATTGATGGCAGTTCCATATTTCCAGTTGCTCAGGCCACTGACCTTGACGTCATTCATGTCTCCCTTCTTCCTTTCCCGTACTACATCTGATCTCAGAGGAAGTCCTATTGACTCCACCTTCAGTAAGTGTCTAGAATCTCGTGACTCATCCACTACCATCATCCTGGTCCAAGCCAGCATTTTTTCTCAACTAGATTATTGAAGTAGCCTTCTAGACAGCTTCCTGGCCTCCACCCTTTCCATGCCTTGTGACTTTTTTGCAGCACAACACAGATCGGCTGACATCACTCTTAGTTCCTGCTCCCATTCCCCTCAAAGTCCTACCTGATCTGCAGCACCCCTCAGCCTCATCCCTACTACCATCTCTGTCTGACTTGGCTCCAGCCTCATTGGCCGCCTTGCTGTTCCTCTTACATGACAGTGGACTACCATATCGGGTCCCTGGCACTGACTTGAATGCTCTTCTTTCAAATATCCACATAGATCTTTCCTTAATTTCCTTCCACTCATTGCTCAAACATCTTCTTAGTTGGTTCTATCCTGACCGTTCTGTTTAAAATTTCAGTGCCCTCTCCTAGCATTTCTGATTCTCCCTAAAGTTTCTTTTTTCTTATATAGCATTTCTTACCTTTTGGTATACTATATAATTTATTCTTTTTTTGGTTTACTTTGTGATGTATTATCCAGATTCTTCTGTTAGAACCTGAGTTCCAAAAGGGCAGGATTCTTGCTTGTTTTGTCTGCTACAAAATCCCAAGTGCCTGGAACAGTGTCTGGCATGGAGCAAGTACTCAATGAATATTTATGAATAAGTAAGCAAATAGACTCATGAAGGAATTGGGGTTACTAAAAAAAAATGGAGGTAGTGAGCAATTTTTAGACGATAATGGCTCACAGCCCCCATGTAAGTCTGTTGAATCCTATGTACCTCCTTCCCAGAATAATGCACATCTGCCAATGTACACAAAATGTGGCCTTCACACCCAGGAGGCTCATATACACCCTAAGACTCATCATTCATGGACCCGAGATTAAGAATCTATGTCCTAGGCAGAAAGAAATAGAGACTAAGATTCAGAGGTTGGAATGTGCAGCATGCGTTAGATTCAGCAGGAACCATTTGGCTTGGGTGTGTAATAAAGTGGAAGAACAATGGAAGGTATGTTTGGGCTGGATTGGACAGGGCCTTGAATGCCACAGTGAAAGTTGTTTTCATTTAACATGCAAGGCAATAGGAAACATGAGGAACCATGCCCAGTAATTTTGCCCTGTATTCACCACCCATTCAACATGAAAGTTTGCACAATCTATTTCTGTCTTCCTTTGCTTTCTAAACATGTGAAACTGATAAAATTTCTGAAAGATTTGTACAAGCTCCCTCTTATAAAAGATATAGATAAGTACTTGATTGTGACAAAATGCAACTTAGTTTATGAACTTCCATTACATTTCTGACAATGCATCTCAGTTGTGTCATTATCCTACACTCCGGTTACTATTAATATCATTTGATTCACCGAGATCTAAGTTTTCAATTTGGTGATTTGTTTTGACATTTTGGGGGATATCTAGAAATTTCTCAGCATTCAAAGGCCCTAAAAACTTTCCTGAATATGGCAGGAAATGATACCATTCTGCACTTCCAGCTCCTTATTCAGAATGTCCTGTATACCATACAAAAGGTGTGTAAGCCATCCATGGTTTTTTCTTTTTTGACTGGAGGCTCAAGGGATCCTAGCCAGGACTACAGGTGCATGCCACCACACCCAGCTAATTTTTTGTAGAGAGGGGGTTTTGCCACGTTTCTCAGACTGGCCTCAGACTTCTGGACTCAAGTGATCCTCCCACCTCGGCCTCTCAATGTGCTGGGATTATAGGCGTGAACCAACATGCCTGGCCCATCCATGCTTTCTACTCTCGCTCCCAAATTAAAAATGTGGTTCTGTGTTCCAGTTACAATTGTTGTGTAACAAAACACCCAGAATTGAGGGGCATACAGCAACCATTTTGATCTGCTCACAGAGTCTCCGAGTTAGGAATTTGAGCAGGACACAACAGAAATTTCTTATCTTTATCTCTGCTCTATAATATCTAGAGTCTCAGCGAAAAATGTCTGAAGTCCAAAAGCGGCTCGAAGGCCAGAGATTGAAATCAGATGATGGATTATTCACTTTCATGCCTGTGACCTGGGCTGCGGTAATTCAGAGGTTGAGATTGTGGACTAAGAGCCTCACTCCCCATGTGGTTTTGGTTTCCTCACTACATGGAGGCCTCAGGGTAATCTAACTTGTTATGGGGGCAGCTCCAATACAACTGTTTCAGTAAACAAGGCAGAAACAGCATAACTTTTTAGGACCTGATGTCAGCATTCACATGGCAACATTTCTGCCATACCAAAGCAGTCACAACCGTGCCTCCTTAGAAAACAGGGATCTCCCAGCTCTCTATAGGAAGACTGAACAGTGTAGCCATTTTTATTTTGACATCACACTTTTACAAATATAAGCATCACTACGGAGAGTGCAGAACAGATTACTTCCTACTGACTTCTTCCCTGTAGGAGTGAGACACACTAGACTTGCCATTCATTCTAGGCCTTCCTGTATTATGAACTGTGCCAAGGCTTCACACCCATTTTCTTCAGTACTTGTTACAGTCTTGTACTATGGGTGTTGATATTTCAATATTACACATGGGAAAGTGTCACTCAAAGAGGTTAAGAAACTTACTGCATTCATAAGGCTAACAAGTAGTAGAGACAAGATTTGAACCTACAGCTGATTATCTCCCAGTCCCATGTTCCCCCTAGTACAGTATGATGCATTGCCTTCTACCCTTCAGGATTACTATTTGTTAGTAAAAAGAAGGTAAACAACATCTGCACAACAGTTGTGATTAAGTGCCAATTGTATTAAATAAATGATCAGGTTAATAGAAGTAACCTGTGTTTTAAAGGGCTTTGGAATGTGTGCATAAATAACACAAAGATTCCTAGAAAACTGACGAAACCAGAACTTTGAGAATGAGAGTTGAGGGTTAGACAACTCAACATAAAGGAAATAATGTACACGGCACAATCAAAATAGCTTCAGCTCATGGTTCCTAAACACCAGTCAACCACTGTTTTCAAAATGCCTACCTTTGTGAGGAGGACTTGTTCGTATCCACCTGTATAGAGTTATGTTAACTGCCTGCATGTTTTGGGTCTCTGAGTACACGTGTACTCTCTGTGGCACAGAGTGAATGCATTCTTTGGAGAGTCTCAGCTGAGAGCATTTCCTAAGTATTATCTTTGCTTGTGGAATTGACGGGCCTCATTTTACCTCACGAGGCAGAGATTACTCACAGGGTGGTGAGCTTATTGTTATGCCCAAATTTAGCCTTTTTTTTTTTTCTTGTGGCAGAATCCTCAGGACTGTAGCAACAGGCAGATGTCATCAATCTGGATTAAAGAAGGGAGAGGAAAGGATGACCCTTAAACAGGCAGCCTGTGTCATACCCTCCTTATTGCCGGCCAAGAGTTCATATTCCATCATTTCTTTCTTGTCAGTCTAAACATGTGAAACTAGAGATCTAAAGAGATTTTCTCCAATATTTTCTCAGGTTGGAATAAAACCAGGAAAAGCAAAAGACAGAAATGCTTATCAGCGTTTACTTGAAAGGTGGGGTTTTCAACATAGGCACAGAGCATCATTTTGGCAGACGATTCCAGGCTATGGTAGCATTTGAGCAATCTCCTTTGGCAACTAGTGTAATGGCTTCAGTTACTCTTTGACAGGAGAATTTTCTTTTCATGTTCTTGGTCTTGCCAGGAAGTGCTTCCCTGAAATGGCAAAAGGGGAACACAGGAGTGGACACATCTTAACTTATAAGATGGCATCTCTGCTCTTTCTATGCTTTGGCAAATCGCCTACTTCAGGGTCCAAGCACACAGCAGGGCCTCAATAAATGCTGGTGGAATTGTATCAGTCCCCTGTCTCAGCTGAAATGTGGGTATTTGGCCAGGCGTGGTGGCTTATAACTGTAATCCCATTACTTTCGGAGGCTGAGATGGGCAGATCGCTTGAGCTGAGGAGTTCGAGACCAGCCTGAGCAACATGATAAAAACCCGTCTCTACAAAAAATACCAACATTAGCCAAGTATGGTGGTGTGCACCTGTCGTGTCAGATACTTGGGGGGCTGGAGCAGAAGGATTGCTTGAATCGGGAGGTAAGACCACTTCACTCCAGCCTCGGTGACAAAGTGAGACCCTATCTAAAAAAAACAAAAACAAAACAAAACAAAAAAACAAAAGGAAATGTGACTATTCAGTTTCATAGGAAAATTTCAGAAGAATCAAGGGAATATCAAGGCAGACAGTGCCATGTACTGGAGCAGCAGGCAATTAACTTTTTGGTGCTCCTCTGTGAAATGAGAATATATAAGAAAATATCTTTTAAACCGAAGTTTTTTATAAACAATTTCTTCAAGCTAAACGACTTCCCTTTATTCTGAGAATATTCTTACCCTTTTTAGGGGGTAGGAGCTTGAAAATCCTCCTTTTATGAAATGATAATTTCAGTAAATAATAGTTGTTTCTCCTTTTTAATGTCCTTTCAGAGCAAAATGAAAAGTTGGCAAGTCATAGCAGACTCCAAAATTTGTTTCCTGGTTAACTGTTTTAATTCCTTTATGAAATAGAAAGGCCTGGGAATTTCGAGACTAGGCAATTTAGATTTTTTTCTCTTGCATTTTAAAGAAATGGAAGAATTCTTTAAACAGTACAATAGGCAGTGGAGTTGGTAATGAATATCACCTACTTTGAGAAAACTTAGTCTTTAATATTTATTATTTATATAAGCAAAGAAGTGATATAATCAGATTTGATTTCTTGGGAGATGGTGCTGGCAGGTCAATCCTGAGGGTTCCTCATTTTTAATAGCAAAACATGTTTCACTGTTTCTGATTTGCTGATTGTTGAATTAATGAAGAAATAAATGAATTTGCAAGCCAATAGAAAAAGGATTGCCAATATTTAGAGATGAGGAGTGTACTTTTCCAGGAGGAGGCGCTCAGTAAGTATTTTTAAATAAATGTTGGCCCTGGGGCAAAAATTATCCTCGCATGTAGGTGTTCCTTATTAGGCCACTTAAAAGCACACAAAGCCAGTCGACCTTTACTGTACAAACATGAAGTTCATTCATTCAACAGATATTTATAGAGCATTTACTCTGGCTTTGTGGATAAAGTTAGAAAATGTTCCCAGCTCGCATGAGCTAACAATCAATATGTAAACAATAGGTAAACCAGAAAATAGAGTCATAAATGCAGAAATAAAGTATGATGTGGTGTGAAAGAAAGTGTGTGAGGAGTACTGAGGCTGAGTGGTCAGGGAGAGCCTCACGGAGGAGGTACATTTGACACTGAGCACTGGGAGTATCTGGGTGATGGGCGTTTCGGGCTCACAGCTGCCACCAATGCCTAAAGGGCTAACCTTGGCCTGCTTGAGGGAAAGTAAGAACTAAAAAGAGGTGTAGAGGAGGCCCAAGAAACATGTGGGGCCACGTCCTGTGAAACCTTGTAGGCCAGGGTGAAAAGTTTGGATTTTAAAAGCAAACAGAAACCATTGGAGGGTTTTAAATAGGAGCATGACATGGTCAGATTTCCATTTAAATGGGGGTCTTTCAGCCTTGGCACTATTGACATTTCAATCTGGGTAATTCTTTGTTGTGAGACCTATTCTATGTATTGCAGGATATTTAGCACCATCCCTGGATTCTACCGGTTAAATGCCACGTTCATGTCAACCAAAAATATTTCCAGATACTGCCAGATGTCCCCTGTGGGACAAAATCACTCCTGCATGAAAACAAGTGATTTTAATAAATCATTCTCCAGCTATGTCAGGAGAAATTTTTGCAGGAGACATAATAGTGAAAGCCAAAAGACCAGTTAGGGAGCTGTAGTATGTTTCAGGCAAGAGAAGATGGTAGTTTTTAACTGCAGAAAGGGAAATGGGCTATTTGTGGTGGCTGACACCTGTCATCCCAGCACTTTGGGAGGCTGAGGCAGGAGTACAGCTTGAGCCCAGGAGTTGGAGACTAGCCTAGGTAAACATAATGAGACCCCATCTTAAAAAAAAAAAAAACAAAAAAAAAAAACATAGCTACGCTTGGTGGCGTATCCCTGCAGTTCCAGCTGCTTGGGAAACCGAGGTGGGAGAATCACTTCATCCAGAGAGGATGAGGTTGCAGTGAGCTGTGATCATGCCACTGCACACTAGCCTGAGTGACAGAGGAAGACCCTGTCTCAAAAAAGGAAAATAAAAATGTAAAATTAAAAAAAAAATTTAAAGAGTGAAATGGATAGATTTGGAATGTGCGTTGTAGATAAAGTCACAGGATTTACTGATGGATTGGGAATGAGGGTGAAGGGAGAGATAAGAGTCCAAGGTTTGTGATGTGAGCAATATGGTGACCAGGAGTATCTTTTACTGACAGGGAGAATGATGGAGGAGCAAGGCAGGGTGCGGATGCCAAGTGGACAGGAAAGGCACAGGCTCTGATTTGGAAGTGTTTGTCTGAAATATGCATTAGACATCCAAGGCAGAAAACAGTCAGGCAGGCTGGTAGATACAGAAGTCTAGAGTTCAGGAGGATGATCGGGGCTAGAGATAAAATTGTTGAAATCTTTGTCGTGTGGATGGCATTAAAGCCATGGTCAAGATGAGTCAAGATGAGATTTCTGAGAGAGAAAGACAGTACTAATGGAGAAGAGAAGGAATCCCAGGGGGCTTATCGAGGAGTCTACCACACTCAGGGTTCTGCTGGATGAGAAACCAACAGAGGAAATGAAGAAAGAGTGCAGTGAATGGGGAGGGTCCAGAAAAGCAGTGAGGAACGTGAGAAGGAAGAATAAATAATCTCATTAGTGTTGAGAGATCCTAAATGTTTCTTCTCCTCTAATCATTTTTAGCTATAAAAGCCAGTCCGTAGGTCAGGCACCGAGTGTTCTACAGCACTTAAAGAACTGATTGCTTCATGGTTTTAAGATCTGTACGGTTGGATATTCTTCTCCTCTGGTAATTAAAAGGGAGCTTTAAACTCTCCTCTACTACCATGACAGGGGGTGGACCACAGAACCCCTCACACTCGCTTCTAACTTTGAGAGCCAGTGTTTTTATGGGATACCCATCAGTGACTTGAACTATAGAGACGCCATTTGTCTTTGCTTTGGTTGACTTCCAGCTCCAGGTGTTAGGGGACTAACTGGCAGGAAAGGAATGAACCAAAAATCAAGGTAGCTCACACATGAGGAGCCAGAGCAATGCCTGACTAGATAGAGTACATGGTTGGGGAACCGTCATATATTAAATTACAAAAAGCAAAACAAAATGAGAGCAGCTCGTGATTGTATAAAATCCCTAGGTATATTTCAATATTTCAACCCACTATCAGACAAATTCATGTTCAAACTGGAATCCTATTTAACCTCCAGAGGCCCAAGGGTCATGAGCAGAGTGAATGGTGAGGGTGAGAGGGTTGAGTGGACGTAGCTGGATGTGGGATGTTAAAGCCAGGGACTGGGGTCAGTCAGCACCTGGAGAGCACTGTACCGTACGTAAATACGTTTACACACTATGCTCAAACCATAGAAACAGCAAGAAACAGAAAACAGGGTCTGAGGTCTAGGAACATGTAGACAAGTCTCAGGACCAGTTACCACAAACCAGATGTTACCAGATCATGGAGAGTGTAAGGGTGAGCTACCCCATAGAAACTAGTGGCCTTTGGTAACAGAACAGAGCTTCCTGCTGCTCCTAACTGGGTGGGAGCTGGGGAGATAAGCATCTCAAACTCAGTCTCCTTTTGCTTATCAATCAGTTCCAACCAGAAGCCAGAATAGATGTCAACCTCCTGGGACAAGAAGAAACATGGAGAGCAGATCATAGATCTTGAGGGACAAACGAAAGCCATCCTTCATAGGCTCTGACATGAGTGGACTCAATCTTAATGTGTGTTCTTTTTCAGAATGAGCAAGATGTCTTTCTTCAGGGCTCATGATTTTAACACACATGTAGCTACACTGAGCAGTTCTAACCTTGACTTTGCCTGCAAATGAACTGCAGGAGCACATCGAGAAAACACCACAGGGAAGACTCTAAGATTATTTTTTTTCCCTTCCTTTTTTTCCTGGGTTCCTTTTCTTCCTGGGTTCCTTTCCTGAAACCTTTCATTTGGTGCAAAATGCACTGATCATCTTCTAGGCTGAGAATCGCCTTTACTGAGTACTTAAAGCGGAGAGAAATAAACAAGGTTGTCAACAAACAATGAAAAATCCTTACTCCATGGTGCTAGCCACCAAACCTGTGTTACAGGAGATCCACCAGGGAAAAAATAAAGCCCAGAAAATGATCATCCATCAGCATATTCCACCTCTGAAAAATCATTAGCTTCAAACAAGGTAATAAATATAGGACCCTACGCATAGTAGGTGAGCCAATATCTTCTCAACAGAAACAATATATTTCTACCACCCTGTTCCTGGGGCTGCATTACCTCATAATGATGATCTGTTTTATATCTTGAGAACAGTGGGTGTTGTAGGGAATGCCACAGCCATCAATCCCTGACTCTGAAGGTTTCTGTATTGGTGCTACTGTCCTGTTAATATCAGTGGTTATCACCTTACTGAGGAGCTTTGCAATGATGATTGTGGAGTCAGGCAAGGTGATTAATTTCTTTTGGGTCCCCTGGTTTCCATCACTATTTGTTGGGATTGAAGAAGTACCTTTTACCATTTTAATGGATAATGGGACTAAATGGGGTGATAGATGCAGGTTGAATAGTGAATACATTTGTTTGACGCAAACTTGGATTCTTGAGAGGTCTACATTTCCATATTTATCAGTTGAAAACTGATCACCACAAATTAGTTGAGAGAATCTATAGAGTCCCTTCTCTCTATAAATTATCTGATGGTATACACCCATGTAGATGTATGCTGGGATGCAAGTACCATGATCAAAATTGAGATGCTATTTCAGCCATATCATTTTTTATTTTGAGAGGGAATGATCAGAAGCTTGGACTGTGAAGCCAGACTTCCAGGATTTAGGTTTCTATCTACCATTTACTAGCTCTGTGGCCTTGAGGGTGACTGAACCTCCCCATGGTTCAATTTTCTCATCTAAGAAATGGGGATAACGTTACATCTAACTCTTCAGGATTAATGAGGAGTAAATGAGCTAATGCATGTAGAGCTCTTAAAACCATGCTTGGCCCATAGGGAGTACTCTGTAAATGTTAGCTCTTACAGTATTATTTTATTGCAGGTCTAATAATGTATTGCACTGTTTATTAAGAAAACCTCAAAGTCAGGCTGTTACTAACTGGTGTAGAATCAGTCACATAAAATGGCATTTCACTCAATCCACTTTGGATCTCTTCCCATTCCCTTACCCACCACACTCTTACCTCCTGGAAGCCCCTTAATAACTCTCCAGAAAGGTGCCTAGTGCATAACACATAGTAGGGCCTCCATTATCGTCTGTGGATGCATGGAGTCCACTAGGACACAAGTCCAATCTGTTTCAAAATGCCATCTTTTGGCATACACTATTTTCAAGTAAACTACTTAGTATAAAAGTATACACTAAAAGAAGAAAGTTTTGCCTCCCTAATTGCCAGTCTTTGTGGCCCCAGATACAACCTTGTCTTGATATCACCTCATAACCCACTCCTTGCTCTGTGAAACCACCTGGGAGAGTCAACAGTACACATGCTGTTCCTGAGTAGTAGATTTTTAAATTTGGAAACAGGTTTCTGCTGACAGATGTATAAAAATGCACCTACCTGGAACTCCCCATCACCTTGACAGCTGTGAATAGCCAGTAAACCACACTGTTTCTTTTCTGCTGGCATTAATGGATACTTGAACTTTTCTCCCCAGGCCTACCTGTTTTTAGTGCTGTCACGCTGTCCCAAGAATTGTTTGGCTCATTGCATCCATGTGTATTCCCACACCCCTGGTGGAGGCAGTTCCAACACAAATAGAAAAGATGTGCAAATCTGAATTTCCATTTCCTTCTCAAGGAAATGAAAACTACCAGGGTGTCCTCTGTTAGGCATTGGTCCCATTTCTAACCTTCTGCATCTCCTGAAACCCATCCAGTGTGCCATGTGTAAAAGATGGTCTTGATGGGACCTGGGTGGCTCATTTTATGATAAATGACAAATGTTTTTTCTTCCTTCAGTCTATGCTTTAGTGTTGAGAAATACTGAGTCAGTGATTAATAACCCATTTTGGTTTTGCTTTTTCTATCACTAGCTTGTAGAGAAATAATGTGACCTACAGATGTTTGGACAAATAGCACATTGTGTTAATGACAGATTCCTCTAAGACATACCCCATGCAGTTGAGCTTATCAGCAGTCAAAGAACAGGTATTCCTGGACTTTGTCTAATTGTTTTTGCTTTGCTTTGCTTGTTAGAAGAAATACCAACCCCTACTGAAAACGGGACTTGACAAAACAGTGTTCAGAGCTGTGCATTGCTTTTGTCCTTTACAAGGCAGACAGAGGATGAAACGTGCAGATAGACATATATGGAGGTCATATAAACAGTCCTAATGCAATGGCAGCATTCTTGCGTGCTGGGTTTGACACTGTGTAGGTCAGACATTACTTTATAATTGTTGTTTTTTTTATTTTTACTTAAAATACAATAATAGAAAATAGGTTTTCTTAAGCAGATAAAAATTACCAGAGTTAATTAAGTCATCTTTTATACTAAGTAGTTTACTTGAAAATAGGTGATTAATGACAACGGAAAATCTCTGAGCTGGTTTATAAAAACGTTTTGTTGGGATTGTAAAGAAAAAGTGAGGGGACACAGTTTCCGAATTGGGTCATGTTCTGTTGTTCCCTAGATGAGAAAATTCAAGCAAAGTTTGAGTTTCCCGTGAGAGGATTATGGTTAAAATTTAGAATCCAAATGTTAGAGCTGGCGGGGACCTTTAAGTCACATAACCCAACACACTCATTTTTCCAAATGGGGAAAATGAGACCCTCACGTGGCTCCTTGGTAACTAAGCAGTGGCTAACTCCCACGTTTTGAATCTGGGATTCTTGTATTGTTCCCATATTACCGCCCACTACCTTTTTCTAGTCATGATGTTTTGTGTTTTGTTTTTGTTTATTTGGATTTTTGTTCTGTTTTGTTTTTATATGTATATATTTTTGTACTTTAGGTTCTGGGGTACATGTGCAGATCATGCAAGTCATAATGTTTTTAATTCAAAAATATTTGTTAGGCACTTAGTAGACAGACTTAGGCGCTGAAGTGCAGCAATTTAGAGGTAAAAAAAATAGAACATAAGAATTCATCATATTAGCCATCAAAGTTATGTTTTTCATCCGTAGAAGAGAGACAGCTGCAAAGCATTGATCTTAACAATGACAATTAAAATGAACCTTATTTGAAGTTGCAAAATCACCACATGCAAGAGGACATTTTGCAGATGGCTTACAAAGACTTAGTTTATGTAGGCACTTTAGGAAACAGATGGAAGCCACAGTGTTCCATGGTACATGAGGATTTATGGCTCTACATCACCAGCAGAGTGGCTCCCTTCTACCTGACGGGACAGCTGAAGGGGAGTAATGCTTCTGGTTTGTAAATCCCTGGTATAGGAGTCCCTAAAGGAATTACGTCCCCAGCGGGACCATTGGTTTCATCCTGTCCCCTGCAATGTATTATTAATGGATATTTGCTGTCAACAAAAAAATAGATGTATATTCTATTGAAACTTTATAAAGGATAAGTTAGCATCATCTAGAAGGCTAGAAGATTGAGAGAGAAATGTACATTCATCTATGCATTCTCTGCTGTCATCACAAAACCCAACGCAGTTTTAATTTTTTCTCAAACTTTTATGTTTGCTGTCTGTGGTACCTTCCTCCTTCCTCAATTTATCTGCCCCAAAATGTTTTCAGGGCTTGAGATTAGAGAATTAAAGGAAAATACATATACAGCTGAGCTTCAGGAAGACTCAGCTAATAGGTAACTTCAAGGTCTTTGGTCTGTAAAGTACTGATAAGAATGTGTGTCTTGGTTTCTTATGAGGTAGTATTTCAGTATCTCATAAAGAAGGTATCAGGGAAGATAGCAGCTTGAGAGGAAAAAAATACCCGCACATAATATCAGACAAAAGGGATCAATGAGATGAATACCAGAGCGATTACAGTGAGCGTAGAATGTCCTCTGTGTGACGGCATCTTCCCTAATTATTTAAGATTGCTTGTAAAATTGATTTTATGTAAACACAACAACACTCGGCAACAGCCGGCTTCTTGCAGGCAACATAAGTTGTTGGGGATTTATTGACCTGTCATTCACATGTGTTACTTTACTACCACTTAATGGTCTGTTTAGATAGCCTTGGTGTGTACAAACTCCCCACCCTCAGCTCCAAGCATCACATGTTGACAGGTAGCTGCCACAGAGATAAAATAAGGAACCCCATGCCAGAACATACTAGGGCATGGAAACATTTGTTATTTTCTAATCAAGTGCAGGATTTTTCTCAGGAACTGGAGGAAGAGGTGAGGAGTCCACATCTTTCTATTTTCTACTATTTCTTGAACATAGAAACATAAAACATTACTAGACTCAGACTTAACTGCAGGTCTTAATTTCAACTCTTCCTGGTGCCCTAGTGCCATGAGTATGTCAGATCATGTCTCTCAGCTTCAGGCTGATCATCTATGAACAAGAAAAGCAATTCCGTTATCACCCCATTCTTGAATTTCCTAGGAGGATTTAAGGATAAAATGGTTATCATGTGCTTTGCAAATGTGTGATCCGACTCACACATATACACACATACTTAATGCAGTCAGAGGCGTCAGCCGGCACACTTGGAAAATACAGAAAGCTATTTGCCCTGGAGTGGCTTAGGAGGTAAAGAGCTAGGGCATGGTTACTACTCTCAGGGAGATTACAGTCAAATAGAGAAGACGTCACATTTCACAGACCTGAGACACTGTTTATTTTACTTTACAATCTCTCAAATTGAGGTATATCTCATAGCTAATGGTTTAATCTCTGTTTAATATGAAGACTTTTTCTTAGTGTCTCATGAATGAATGGTGCCTCTTTTAATACTCAATTGTGTCCCAGAGTCTGTGAAATTTAGTAATACAGCCCCTCAGATAACTTTCCTTAGGGGTCAAGGGAACTGTGGAAAGAGGGAGGTGTATCCCCAGAGGACAGATTCTGAAAGACTGCAGAAAGAATGACCATGTAAGCTACATGGCCGGAAAATTCACGTTGGACTGGATAAGAACTCATTTTGGGAAAAAGATAATACATTTTGTAAGCACACCATCTTAAAATCCAAGAATATTCTATTATATCAAAATAGAAATGTTAAAAGAAGAATCTGACAACTACTGGGAAAGGGAAAGAATAAACAGTGAACGCTGGCCTCCTATGCCCCATTTAATGGAACAAACAACTCCTAGGGAGGTCCCAGAGCGATGGGATCCTCACTTGCAGGACGCCCTCCCTCAGACTAGAGCTGACATCGTCCATCCTCTTTCCCACTCTGTACCCGTTGGGTGAACCCAGCTCTTAATCTAAAACAGAACGTTCAGCGTCTCAGGCTCTGTGACTGGCCTCCAGAATGACCCCAACTCAATCCCAGGGCAGAGCAAACAGCCTTAACGCAGGTTTAGTTTTTTTTGCAGGCCTTTGCTTTCGGGAATGCAGTTATGTGGCCATTTCCCTGACCCGGCCCTTGTCATAATGAATCCTTCCTTCCTATTGAATGATTTCCCCCTCTTTCCTCTAAAAGATTTATCCTGCATGCCAACCCTTAGTGAAACTTTTCTTGCTCAAGAAAAAATAAACAAGCAACCAGGATTTGAGTGGCCAGAGTTGGACAAAATCAAATGGCGTTTCCTGTAGTTTAAAAGATTGCGAAATATTCTAAAGACGGAGGAGAATGTTGATACAGCTTAAACGCCCAAGTACAGTAACTGGAGTTCAAAATCCAATTAGTGGCATCTTTCTTTTCCCTCCCCCTGCTAATTTCCTCCTCTTCTCGTGTCCTCTATTCACTCGTGGTGTCTGGTTTTATGCCTAGGTTTTATATTTCTATTTTCTCAGTATGATAATACGCTCGGACTTCATTCTGTCCTGTATGTTTAGTTTTTGCATTTTTCTCTCCCATCCTTATCTCCTGCATTTTATCTACCTCGACCTTTCCATCTGGTTATTTTTACCCTTCTTCCTATTGCTTTATTATTTCCTCTTTCCTGTTTATTGTTTCTCTTCCTTCACTTAGGCTTCCCGTTGTCTATTTGTCAAGTCTTTCTGCGTTCCTCGTAAAATAATAACTGTTGAATGAAGGATACTCCCAAAATGACAGGGTGTAGGCAAATGAGAAACCGTGCTCTGTTATAGTTACTAGGTATTAAAAATAAACTTGACCAAGGCCGACGTCAAACAGCCTTGAGGTTGTTAACATCCAATTTAAGGGAGGCTCCCAAGGAGGACTCTCTTAAAGGAATGCTCTCCTTTGCCTGGGGATGAGGATAATGTTGGAAAAGAAAGGGTGTTGCAGGGAGAGGCAGGGTAGTGCAGTGGTGGTACCCTTGGTGCCAGGCTTCCTGTGTTCCCGCACCAACCCTAATGCCTACTTTAGCTGTGTAACCTTAGTTACTTCTCTGGATCATATTTGTCAAATAAAGATGATGATAATATAATACAACGTTTATACAATTTTTTCAAGATTTAATGTGTTAGTATAGATAAGCACTTAAAACAGTGCCTAGAACACCGTTAAGAGCTATGCACGTATTAGCCATTACCATTTGCTTTGTCACTCAAGCTGGCATCACATTCAAGGAAACAGATGTTTTGAGAAATGCATTTCCCCTTGCATGTGTACATATGGAACGAAGCTTGAGAAAGCCCTAAAGCCTCAATTCTCAAAGTTCAGTGCTTGGACCAGCAACATCGGCATCTCCTAGGAACCTGTTAGAAATGCAGATTCTCAGGCCCTATCCCTGCCCTACCCCTGGTCAGCTGAATGAGAAACCTGGAGAGTGGGCCATGCAATTTGAGTTTCAGCAAACCCTTCAAGTGATTCTGATGGTGGTGACATTTGAGAACTACCACAGTGGGTAGTTCATTTCTTAGGTGCAGAAAGGGGCTTCCCTGCTGAGGACCCATGCTGTTTCCATGATGAAGAACTAGAGACCGTCTTGTGCGGTAGGCTGGCAGAGGGGAGCCATACAGCGAAGTAGAAAATGCTCAGGGTCACAATTTAGAGGATGTGAGCTCTCACTTTGGCTCTATGACTTGTTGTGTGCCTTTCATCCCTACAATCTCTCTGAACCTCAGTCTCTGTATCAGTAAGATAAGACTAATCAACCAACATGGCTAAGTAAATATAAAGGTATCACATCCTAATCAAACACAGCAAATGCATCAGCAGCACACCTTTGGGAATTAGTGCTCTTAGGTGATAGCTGTGAATGATGGAGCTCCTAGTCTAGATGTTCTCACTTTTGTTCTTCCATGAGGACTTCTGGGAAGTCTGCCTATGAGTGAAAGTTGTGACCCACGATCTGCTGTTGGGTGGGGTGGATATCCCCTCTCTACTCTCAAGCTGCCTCCATCTCAGTCCCCCACCACTACCACCAGCGACAGCACAAGCCATTGTATGGTCCCTGTTGTCATCTTATCTTTGAAGTAACTTGAGTAGGGAACAAACTATGGGTGCAAGACAGCAGTATTCTGAGGAACATGAGAGTCATGTCTTTCTTAGGCCCCAGCAGTGAATTGCTTGTTTCTTTGGGCTCAAAGAGTAGGAATCCAAAAGCATATAGGTGAGGACAGATTAAAACAAGATATGTTCTTTATTCTCATGGAATAGGTAGGCAAGACGAGGTGGTCCAAATGTAGATTTACACGCGTGTCTTTCACCTCTCAAAATAATCAGGACAGCTGGCAGTAAGTGTGTTTCGAATTTTCAAATTGTCTCCTTTGAGATATGTTTAGAAACTTTTCAAGTTGATACTCTTTAGGGCAAATCTCTGTGTCCTTCCTTCCTTTGGAAGCTCTGGGGTGGTGGGAGAACTTCCCCCTGCAGGGACATAGACTGGGTAGTGATCTTTGTGGCATTGCCTATGTCCCGAAGAGTACCATGGTGATTTACAAGACCTATGAAGCTCTCTGTTAAATATGGCAGAGGATTACATACACCTCTCTTATTAAATGTATCAGAAAAACACAGTTGGCATTAGCTGCTGGAGACTTCCCAAAGCAACAGTAGATCGTGGGTCACAACCTTCACTCATAGGCAGACTTCCCAGAAGTCCTCATGGAAGAACCAAAGTGGGAACATCTAGACTAGGAGCTCCATCATTCACAGCTATCACCTAAGAGCACTAATTCCCAAAGGTGTGCTGCTGATGCATTTGCTGTGTTTGATTAGGATGTGATACCTTTATATTTACTTAGCCATGTTGGTTGGTTAGTCTTATCTTATTGATACAGAGACTGAGGTTCAGAGAGATTCTAGAGGTGAAAGGCACACAACAAGTCATAGAGCCAAAGTGAGAGCTCACATCCTCTAAATTGTGACCCTGAGCATTTTCTACTTCGCTGTATGGCTCCCCTCTGCCAGCCTACTGCACAAGACGGTCTCTAGTTCTTCATCATGGAAAGAGCTTGGGTCTTCAGCAGGGAAGCCCCTTTCTGAACCTAAGAAATGAAAAAGTAATTGGCTTATTAGATTTGGCAGCTCCTGTATTGACAGCCTCTGACATTTTCCAGTATTTTCCAAGACTCCAAGCTGGTAGAACGAAGGGGCTTAGCAGTGTTAGAGAATGGTCCCATCAGTATCCAGCGGTGTCATCCAGTGTAACTGTGTGTGTGATGATGCAGATGTTATATATTTATGCCACCTAATCTGGCAACCACTAAATAACTGCTTTTTTCATTTTTAATTGGAATAGCAACATGTAGGTGGGTATTAGACTACACGGATCTGTAAAATCATTTTTTAGCTGGGTGTTTAGAATGAGTTTCATTTGGAGAAAGAAAAAAACAGAAACATAATTCAACTTCTGTCCCCTTAACCTCTTGAAACAAACCATCAAACAGAATTGAGTTTTCCACCAAATACCCAGCATATCTCATTAGAATGATCTGGGGACCATGAGCCCCCGCACCCCAGCAGAGCCCCCCATTACTGCATAGCAGCTGTTAACCAGTTGTCTGGCTTTTATCTGAAAAGCCAGTACAACAGCTCCTTCCTTCTCTTTCTCTCTCTCTCCTCTCTTCCTTCCTCCCTCTCTCCTGAGAGCAAGCCTTATTTATTGTTGTTATTTCCTATTAACCAATAGGGCAGGGTATGACCAGCATATAGAATAACAATGAGAGTTGTCCTCTAGATTGGGCAGAAGCCTTGTGTTGAAAATGATTAACTGGACTCTCAACTCCTGTCTTTAAAATGAAAAGGTACAGATGGTGATGGCCCTGCACCGCTGTTTGAGGACGGCGGGCAGGAACCTGTTCCTCAGCCCTTTTCTACTTTGTAGCATCAGAACTCTGACTTTGAAATCACACCCACATGCAGGACTGGCTGCTCTTTCTCTAGAATGAGGCTGACATCCTCCTCACCTGAGAACATTCTTTTCTCTGCTGCGAGCCCGCCCTGGCAGGAGGTGGGCTGATGTGTGATATATTTGGCACCAGGAGTTGCAGTTTATTTCACTTGTCTGTGTACGTATTCCCAGAAAAGAACATTTTCAGACAGTCCAGCCGCCTTTGTGCTTTCAAGGGTAGAAAACCAGGTAGCCAAATTCTGTACGTTCAGAAAGCTTAAAAGAGGATAAGAAATAAACTATTTATGCAATTAAGTACATGTCTTTTCTTCATTAGCCAGCTGATAATAAAAATTTGAGTAGGTGCACTGGTTCCAAATTATTCCATTCTGCATAGCACCTACAATCTGTTTTGCCATAAATGCATCATAAAGTCTTACCTATGAGGCCATACGTTAAGTTGTACCCCATGGTCCTAATAGATACTTAGAGGCAGAATAAAGCATGCACCCCTCCCTCCACACTTGTCCCTTATTTACTGTCTTAGCCCTGTGGTTTGCAATGCACTCCATGTATTCTAGTCACATAGCCATTCTAAGATGTGCCTTCCCTCTTGTTACACCAGGTTCACGCTATTCCCTTTGTCTCAAGCACCTTTTCCTGACTTCTCTGTTTGCCAAAGATCCGTAGGAAGAACCACACAGCCCCCTTTGTGTCCCTGGTATATCTTTATCAGACTCTATCTCCTGTTCATGTTTTCTTTCTGGATCCTTCAAGGGTACGAGGGACAGAAACTCAAATCAGCTTAAGCTAGAGAGGAAGTTTACTGGACACTGGGCATGATTCCTCATTTATTACATTCGCATTGATGAGGCACCTGTCCTAGGTGTCAGCCTCTGGGCAAGACACCAACAACGAAAAGGTGACATTTCCCCTTCAGCCTGGGTCCCCAAATGAGCATCCGTGGAGTAAGCCTCAGTTTCCCCCACCACAAGGATCCTGGCTCACCCAGACCTTCAGATTAAAGCAAAGCCACCAAGTCTGTATCAGTTGACCTCCTGCAATTGCATTAAAAAACAATACCTATTGCTGTTTGCCACTGTGGCTTAGTGGTTGTTAGCTGTGCAGCAATAGGTGATCTACAGACCAGCCTGCCCAGCCCTCTTTCTGTTCTCCTTCATTCCCTTTCTGTTACCCAAGGGCATGATCAGTGTTGCAAATGGGATTCTCCATCTTCTCATATCTTTCCTAAACTAGGGTCATAGTTCTTAGTCTAGGCAAACACATGACCTAAAAAGGAACAGCCAGGACCTTCACAGATACACTGTGACCAGTGCTTAAAGCCCTAATGCAGAATCCAGAGATCTGGGAGGGGCCCGAGTTTCTGCTTTCCCCAAGCCTGTTCGTTTGGCATTTCCGTCAGTCTGTGAGGTAAGGCAGTGTCCAGCACGTTTCCTCTTTAGCTTAAACTGATTTGAGCTGAGTTTCTGTCCCTTGTCACTTTGAAGGATCCAGAGACAGAACATGAACAAGCAGTCTGGTAAAGATATACCAGGGACAGAAACGGAGCTGTGGAAGCACAAAAAGAGGGCATCTAACCCACTTAAGAAGTCAAAGAAGGCTTCCTGGGGAAGGGAGCAGTTAAAGCTGAAATCTGCAGGTTGGCCAGAGAGGTGGAAAGGGAATGAGGGAAAGAGAGCAACCTCTCAAAGGCACGGAGGGTGGGGTGGAGAGGGATGGGTCGCAGTGAGAAATGAAGTTGGAAAGGTCAACAGGAACTAGCATGGGAAGGCCTTGTAAGTCTCTGTCAAGAAGTGGAATTGCTCTTGATGGTAGGTGGAGTTATTGAACGATTTTTTAAGAAGGGGAAAAGTAGCTTTATAGAAGGGCTTTTCTTTGTTTTTGTTTTTCTGGCTGCAGGGCAAAGATTAAAGTCATGACACCCATTGAGAGATTGTTAAAAGCATCCAGGCATGAGATGGGGGTATCCTGGATTCAGGCGGAGGCCTTGGGCCTTCAGATAGGGCCTTCTCAGAGTCAGAGTCAGTGCTCTATTTGTTGAATTCACATGGTAGAATTAAAGTCATTTTCTGAGGTTCCCTTTAAGAGGAGGTATACCTTCCACTTGAGATTATGAGGAGTCATGCTTTGATAAGGGGGCAATTGTTTGGCCACTGGTTCCATATATTTCCTTCCAGGAGACTCTTCTGAACACGTACAACCTGGGGTGTCACTGCCCTCGGGCCACCAGCTCTTCTCATTGTTCAAGATGTGCTAGGTGTTACATTCGCCCAGAATAAAATAATTCTCATTTACTTACCTAACAGCTGTCAAAGCCTGAAATTTCATTGTGTGGGCGTAAGCAATTTTTCCCCTGTAAATGTGGCTTCATCTCAAGTTTGTTACCTGCCAGCAACAGCGAACAGAGGTGCTACAGTTCCTTTCTCCTGTGGGCAACAATTGAAGACCAATTCTGCCAGAGTACAAATGTACAACAGCATCTGTTAGCAATTGTCACTCTTGTGCTCAGGAGGTTTACTGAGTTTGTGGAAGACCTTCAGATGAAGAAATGGCTTGAAGACACACAGCAGAAAGCAAGAGAAAACAGTGGCTTCATTCCTTTTGGACCCGTCACGGAGAAAAATTCTATTTCCTGGTTGGACAGGAGGTTACTGGCTTGGGGAGAATGAAGATCCAGGTATTTATTGAAGAAAATGAATTCAAAAAGAAGACATAATGGGAAGTATGTAGAGGAAGAAAAGTGAATTTTACCCAGATCACGCTCTTCCCTACAGCACCTTATGGGTAGGAAACGCATTGGCTGGGTTGTATTCAGAGAACTGAAGTGGGGAGGAGGTGAAGCAGGAAGGAGTTGTTGTGTAGGCAATCATTCCTTCTGTTTTTTTATAGTATTCCTTTCTTATTTATAGTATCTTCCACACCTTTTTCTAGTGTAGGCAGAAATAAGATATGTCCCAGGCTGCCTCCCCATGAGTCTTCTGGACACAGGAGGGCCTTGGCTTTGAAATCCACTCTCAGCAGGCCCTTGTGAGTGTAAAGTGGCTCACCATCAGGTCCTCTTCCCCATCTCTTTGGGTCTTTTGACCACACACATAATGAGGTCTCACTTCAGCAGTGTCTTTGTTCGACCCCAAATGGCATTCCCACCCTCCTGACAAGGCAGCTTTTGTGTCTTATGTCAAAATAATCACTTACCAAAAATGATGGCAAGGTTCAGAAATATCCCAGCTTTATCCTTAGGGAATAGAGAAAAAAAAAAGAGCGTCAAATGTTTAACCTGGATTGATGAGGTTTGCTGAAACTATTGGATGAAATGAAAACTTTCTTAGAGGCATAAATCACTAAGGAGACTTCCCCCATCTCATTGATTTTTGGATTCGGTTAATAATTCAAACCCTGAGAACACAAGGCTAGGTAGAAGTTGAAGAAATGGAAAGGCCGCATTAACCTCTAAATTTTACCTCTATGTTGATTTTTGACAGTGAAATACTATAATTAACCCAGAGTATTTTCCAAAGCTTTAATTTTTTGCTGATGTTTAAAGTATTGCAGAAAAGCTGATTCCTAATTATTACATACAGCATTGCATAAATTTCTCCCTAATTAAAAAGCCTCTAAATTCTAAATAATCAATTTACAAAGACATATGGTTTTGAAAAATTAGGCATTTAATTTCTAAAGATTTATTAGTAATTTGTACCATAGCTAATTAATTATGGTTATAATACTATTGTAGTCATAGTAGAGATTGATGTGATGATATGATTGTAAATCTATTTTGATATGTCTTCTTTAATATCAGAGCATTACAGTATACTTAGTTTTCCAGTTCATTCTTAATTATGCTTGAAAGCATTAGTTTAATGAAAGATAAGAGGGCTTGATAAGTGTACCATCAGAATTTATTTGAAAAACAGTTTTCAACATGAAACAAACAAATTGTTCCCTGGCCCTGGCAAAATGAAATTTGTACTTAGTAATAAATTAGCAGGCAGAAATGCTTAAAACTAAGTAGTATTTGATACAGAATTTCTCATTAACCATTGTGACAATTCACAGAGAGCTTAGCAAAAGAAAGTAGTTTAACTGTAAGGGCAGCCTGCTGACAAAAGTGAATCGAGCTCATTGTAAACAATGATGGTGTTGTAAATGTTCACGAGCCCATGTGGTAGGTGGGAAGGCTTTTTTTTCTATCTTACTGTCAGTGAATTTCGAGGTATTAAAAAAATCTAGAAACTGTTGTAAATATTACTAGGTTTTTCTTCAAAGTTGTAAGAGGAGCGAGATGGATGATTTAATGGTAGAAAAAATGCCACTGATCTGTTTCATTGAATAGAAACACATCCTTTTGAATAAAATAGAGGACAGAAATACATTGCCTGTTGCAAAAAAGAAGGAAAAGGAAGGCGATGGAAATAGCTTCATAATTGATGTGGAGCTCAGAGAGCAGCAGGCCACATTTAGGTTGGCTAAAGGGTGTATTTCCTCATGCAGCGCCTCTGGAGGAGGTTTCTGGGGAGGTGGCAGAAATAATCTGTCCATTTTCCTGATGGAATTCGAAGTACAAAAGTTAATTGGGTGGCCCGTCAGGTCACCCACAGCCTTGCCTTCCTTGTTTTAGATGGTAATAGTTTTGGATTATTCTGCTGCCGCTTTAATGATAGCCCTAGTGTGCTGTAGTTATGATTGTGGCTCTTAGCCAACAAGGTCCATTTTGTCAGGAGATTCTTCCCTAGTTCTTCCACAGCACCATCATTTGAGGGATGTCTGTCACTGACTAGCTGTGTGACTTTGAGGAAGTCACTAAATTCCTCTCAAGTTTCAATGTCCCCAGCAGTAAAAGGGTACCAGCAATAGGACCAACTCAGTCGTGTTGCTGTGACAATAAAATACGGTAATACATGCCAGTCAGCTCTGCTTGACACATAGGAAGTTATCATAGAACTTAGAGGACCAGTACAGAGAACTGGGTGCTGGGGCTTTAAGAGGCCTTGGTTTTCCATTCATTCATTTTACAAGTACTTACTGAGCATCCCCTCTGTTTTCAGTACAGGGCTTATTTGCTATAGACCTAAAAATCAATAGAATGTATGAATATCTGCCCTCTCAAAACTCACACTAATAGAAAGTACTCCTGTGTGCAGAGAAAGAACTAAAATAATTAGGTATCTTTGAAGTGCATTGGGGCACAAGAGAAAAGAGCATTAGAGAGCCTGAAAAGGTCTAAAAGAGAAAATATTATTTGAGTCTTGAGCAAAGGTAAACCAAATGGGGAAGAGTATGGATGTACATAGCTAAAGCTTCCAAGACGTGGTCAGGAGACATAAGAAGTTTGGATTGGTCATGGCTCCAGGGGTAAAACAAGGCCGGCAGAAAGATGAATTTGAAGGCTTGGAAAGGATCTGCGGTTATTTATCTTATTGAGTGCTGTTGTCTGAATGTTTGTGTCACCCCAAAGTTCATATGTTGAAACTTAATCACCAATATGATATTAAGAGGTGGGACTTTTAGGAGGTGTTTAGGTTGTAAGAGTACGGTCCTCATGAATGGAATTGGCATCCTTATCAAAGAGGCCTGAAGGCCAGGCACCATGGCACAGGCCTGTAGCCCCGGCCACTCAGGAAGCTGAGGAGGGAGGCTTGCTTAAGCCCAGGAGTTTGAGAGTTTGACAAGGAAGCTCGTGTACCTCTTCTACCATGTGAGGACACATAGCAGACACTATCTGCAAGGAAGGAGCCCTCACCAGGCACCGAATCTGCCAACACCTTGATCTTGGACTTCCCAGGGTCCAGATTATGAGCAATAAATTTCTGTTGCTCGTAAATTACCAAGTCTAAGGTATTTTGTAACAGCAGCTCAAATGGACTAAGATTGAGTGAAAGGCAACCTGTGGGATCTAAAAACACCACACGTAGCTGTGTGAATATTAGAAGACCCATTCATTTTTTTCTCTTCAAAAAAATACTAGTACGGGTTTCTAAATATGTAGTAGAAATCTACTCAAATAGAATAATGCATATCCTATCCTATTTATCAAGTTTGGGCTTCACAGTAATAAAAGCTGTCATCAAAAGAAAAAATTAAAAATTACTCTTTTGGGATATTTCTTCACATGTCCAGTAAACTTTCAACATGCTTTCTTTAATCAACAAATATTTATTCAGCTCTTATTAGATGCTCAGAACCCTGCTAAGCCCTGGATGTCTAAGGTAGTTTGAATTTTCCTAGTACTTTTCAGTAAAATAATAATAACTTTGATAATATTTTTTTATTTCAATAGGTTTGGGGGAAACAGGTGTTTGGTTACATGGATACGTTCTTAGTGGTCATTTCCGAGATTTTGGTGCACCCAACACCCAAGTGGTGTACACTGTTGACAGTGTACAGTCTTTTACCCCTCACATCACGCACCTTTTCCCTAGGTCCCCAGAGTTTATCATATCATCCTTATGCCTTTGTATCCTCATAGCTTAGCTCCTATTTATAAGTGAGAACATTTGATATTTGGTTTTCCATTCCAGAGTTACTTCACTTAGAGTAATGGTCTCAAACTCTATCCAGGTTTCTGCATATGCCATTACTTATTCCTTTTTATGGCTGAGTAGTATTCCATGGTATATATACCATATTTTCTTTATCTACTCATTGACTGACAGGCATTTGGGCTGGGTCTATATTTTTGCAGTGGTGAATTGTGCTGCTGTAAACATGCACGTGCACGTGGCTTTTTCATGTAATGACTCCTTTTCCTCTGGGTAGATGCCCAGTAGTGGGAATGCTGAATCAAATGGTAGATCTACTTTTAGTTCTTCAAGGAATCGCCACACTGTTTTTCATAGTGGTTGTGCTAGTTTACGTTGCCACCAGCAGTGTAAAAGTGTTCCCTTTTTGCCACATCCACACCAACATCTACTGTTTTTTTTTAATGTTTTAATTATGACAATTCTTGCAAAACTAAGGTGGTATCCCGTTGTGGTTTTGATTTGTATTTCCCTGAAAATTAGTGATGTTGAGCGTTTTTTCATATGTTTATTGGCCATTTGTACATCTTCTTTTGAGAATTGTCTATTCATATCCTTAGCCCACTTTTTGATGGGATTGTCTGGTTTTTTTTCTTGCTGATTTGAGTTCTTTGTAGATTCTGGATATTAGTCCTTTGTTGGATGTATAGATGGTGAAGATTTTCTCTCACTCTGTGGGTGGTCTGTTAATTCTGCTGGTTATTTCTTTTGCTTTGCAGAAGCTTTTTAGTTAAGTCCCATATATTTATTTTTGTTTTTATTGCATTTGCTTTCAGGTTTTAGGTCATGATGTCTTTGCCTAAGCCAGTGTTTAAAAGGGTTTTTCTGACATTATTGTCTAGAATTTTCATGGTTTCAGGTCTTCGATTTAAGTCCTTAATCCATCTTTAGTTGATTTTTGTATAAAGTGAGAGATGAGAATCCAGTTTAGTTCTTCTACATATGGCTTGCCCATTTTCTCTGCACCATTTGCTGAATAGAGTGTCCTTTCCTCGCTTTGCATTTGTTGTCTTTGTTGAAGATCAATTGGCTGTAAGTATTTGTCTTTATTTCTGGGTTCTCCATTTTGTTCCATTGGTTTACGTGCCTATTTTTATACCAGTACCATACTGTTTTGATAACCATAGCCTTAGAGTATTGTTTGAAGTTGGGTAACATAATGCCTTCAGATTTGTTGTTTTTGCTTAGACTTGCCTTGGCTATGTGGGCTCTTTTATGGTTCTGTATGAATTTTAGGATTGTATACTGTAGTTCTGTGAAGAATGACGATGGTGTTTTGATGGGAATTGCATTGAATTTGTCGATTGCTTTTAGCAGTATGGTCATTTTTGCAATATTAATTCTGCCCATCCATGAGCATAGGATATGTTTTCATTTGTGTTGTGTATGATTTCTTTCAGCGGAGTTTTGTAGTTTTCCTTGTAGAGGTCTTTCACATCCTTGGTTAGGTATATTCCTATGTATATTTTTTTCACAGCTATTATAAAATGGGTTGAGTTCTTTATTTAATTCTCAGCTTAGTCATTGTAGATGCATATCAGTGCTACTGATTTGTCTACATTGATTTTGTATCCCAAAACTTTACAGAATTCATTTATCAGATCTAGGAACTTTTTGGATGAGTCTTCAGGGTTTTCTAGGTGTACAATCATAACAGCAAACAGTGACAGTTTGACTCCCTCTTTATTGATATGGATGCCCTTAATTTCCTTTTTTGTCTGATTGCTGTGTCTAGGACCTCCAGTACTATGTTGAATGTAAGTAGTGAATGTGTGCCTTGTTGTCTTGTTCCAGCTCTCAGGTGGAATGACTTCATATTTTCCTTGTACAATATAATGTTGGCTGTGGGTTTGTCATAGATGGCTTTTATTACCTTAAGGTATGTCCCTTCTATGCCGATTTTGCTGAGGGTTTTAGTCATAAAACAATGCTAGATTTTGTCAAATGCTTTTTCTGTGTCTACTGAGATGATCATGTGATTTTTGTTTTTAATTCTGCTTATGTGGTATATCACATTTATTGACTTCCATGTGTTGAGCCATTCCTGCATTGATCATGGTGGGTTGGATCCAGTAGCTGGTAATTTTTTTTTTTAAGATTTTTGCATCCATATTCATCAGGGATACTGGTCTGTAGTTTTTTGTTATGTCCTTTCCTGGTTTTGGTATTAGAATGACCCCTAATACCAAATTCTTCTTCTTTCTCTATCTTTTGAAATACGTTCAATGGGATTGGTACTCATTCTTTGAATTTCAGATGGAATTCAGCTGTTGAATCCATCTGGTCCTGAACTTCTTTTTGTTGGCATTTTTAAAAATTACCATTTCAATCTCACTGCTTGTTAATGGTCTGTTAAGAGTTTCCATTTCTTCCTGGTTTAATCAAGAAGGGTTGTATATTTCCAGGAATTCATCTCCTCTAGGTTTTCTAGTTTGTGCACGTAAAGGTGATCATAGTAGCTTTGAATGATCTTTTGTATTTCTGTGGTATACATTGTACTATTTTCTGTTTCATTTCTAATTGAGCTTATTTGGATCTTCTCTCCTCTTTTCTTGGTTAATCTCCCTAATGGTCTATCAATTTTGTTTATCTTTTCAAAGAACCGGGCTTTTGTTTTTTCAGTCTTTCATATTTTTGTTCTTGTTGTTTTAATTTCATTTAGTTTTGCTCTGATTTTGGGGGTTTTTTTTCCTTCTGCTGAGTTTAGGTTTGGTTTTGAGTTTGTTGGTTTGTTCTTGGTTCTCTAGTTCCTTGAGGTATGACCTTAGATTGTCTATTTGTGTTCTTTTTGATGTAGGCAGTTAATACTGTGAACTTTCCTCTTAGAAATGCCTTTGCTGTATCCCAGAGGTTTTGTTTTTTTCACTATTATTATTGAGTTCAAAGAATTTTTAAATTTCCCTCTTGATCTTATTGTTGACCCAATGACCATTCAGGAGCAGATTATTTAACTTCCATGTATTTGCATGGTTGTGAGTATGCCTTTTGGAGTTGCTTTCCAATTTCATTCCACTGTGATCTGAAAGAGTACTTGCTATAATTTCACTTTCCTTAAATTTGCTGAGACTTGTTTTCTGACCTATTATATGGTCTATCTTGGAGAATGTTTGATGTGCTGATGAATAGGAGGTATATTCTCCAGTTGTTGGTTAGAATGTTCAGTAAATATCAGTTAAATTCATTTGTTCTAGGATATAGCTTAAGTCCATTGTTTCTTTGCTGACTCTGTTGCTGACCTGTCTGGTGCTGTCAGTGGAGTGTTGAAGTCCCTCCACACTTAATTGTGTTGTCATCTATCTCATTTCTTAGATCTAGTAGTAATTGTTTTATAAATTAGGGATCTTCAGTCTTAGGGGCATATATGTTTAGGACTGTGATATTTTTCTATGGAACTAGTCCTTTTATAATTATATAATGTCTCTCGGTCTTTTTTAACTGTTGTTGCTTTGAAGTCTGTCTTGTCTGATACAAGAATAGCTAGTCCTGCTTGCTTTTGGTGTCCATTTGCCTGGAATACCTTTTTCCACTCCTTTACCTTAAGTTTATGTGAGTCTTGTGTGTTAAGTGAGTTTCTAGAAGACAGCAGATTCTTGTTTGGTGGATTGTTATCCATTCTGCCATTCTGCATCTTTTAAATGGAGCATTCAGGCCATCTACATTCAACATTAGTATTGAGACTTGAGGTACTGTTCTGTTCATTGGGCTAGTTTGCCTGAATATCTTTTTTTTTTTTCATCATGTTATGGTTTTATAGGCCCTGTAGGATTTATGCTTTAAGGAGGTTCTATTTTGGTGTATTTTGAGGTTTTGTTGCAAGATTTAGAGCTCCTTTTAGCAGTTCTTGTAGTGTTGTCTTGGTAGTGGTGAATTCTCTCAGCATTTGTTTGAAAGCAACTTAATCTTTCCTTCATTTATGAAGCTTAGTTTCATTGGCTACAAATTCTTAGCTGATAATTGTTTTGTTTAAGGAGGCGAAAAATAGGACCCCAGTCTGTGGATTGTAGGGTTTCTGCTGATAAATCTGTTAATTTGGTAGTTTTTTCTTCATTGGTTACCGGATGCCTTTGCCTTGCAGCTCTTGAGAGTCTTTCCTTTAACTCCAAGTTAGATAACCTAATGGCTATGTGCCTAGGTGATGATCTTTTTTTGCCATGAATTTTCCAAATGTTCTTTGGGCTTCTTCTATTTGAATGTCTAGATCTCTAGCAAAGCAAGGGAAGTTTTCCTCAATTATTCCCTCAAAGAAGTTTTTCAAATTATTAAATTTCTTTTTCGTTGAGAATACTAGTTTTTCATAGGTTTGGTTGTTTAATATAATCCTAAATTTTTGGAGCTTTATTTATTTTTTAAATTCCTTTTTTTTTTTTTTTTTTTGTCTTTTTTGTAATGGGTTCATTTGAAAGACCTGTCATTGAGCTCTGAATTTCTTTCTTCTACTTGTTCAATTCTATTTTGGAAATTTGCAGTGTATTTTGCATTTCTCTATGCTATTTATTTCTCCAGGGATTTTTTTCATCCATATCCTATATTATTTTTTAATTTCTTTAAGTTGATTTTCACCTTTCTCTGGTGTCTTCTTGAGAAGCTTAAT
>NW_022436944.1:45454972-45505143 GCF_009761245.1 Sapajus apella
GATGATCCATCTTCAGGTCTCTCAGCCGTGGATACCAGCACCTGTTCTGGCGGAGGTAGCAGAGCAGTGAATTGGACTGTGTGAGAGTCCTTGGTTGTAGTTTTGTTTAGTGTGTTGGTTTTCTTGAGTGCTGGTTGTGCTGGCAATGAAGTTGTCATGTGGACAGACTCAGGTTAGTGAGGATGTTACAGGCAGTGGAATTAACCATTGTTTTCTCCTTTCTTCTAGCAGGGTTGTTCTTTGGTGAGTTGCTGAATGGCTAGAGTAGGTTGGCCTCCAGCCAGCAGGTGGTGCTTTGAAGACAGCATCAGCTGTGGTAGTATAGTGGGGATACAAGCTTGCCCTAAAGTCACCTGGATAAGTATTCAGGTTTCTTGGCCAGTAGGCAGGGCCATAGAGCTTTCAAGAGATTATATCCTTTGTCTTCAGCTGCCAGCGCAGATAAAGAAAAACCATCAGGTTGGGGCAGGGTTTGGCATGTCTGGGCTCAGTCTCTCTTTGGGAGGGGTTTGCTGTGGCTGCTGTGGGGATGGGGTGTGGCTCTCAGGTCCATAGAGTTATGTTCCTGGAAGGATTATGGCTGCCTATGCTGCGTGATACAGATCACCAGGGAAGTGGGGAAAGGCACAGTGATTGGCCTTACCCGGTTCCTATACAGCCAGCAAGGCCAATTTCACACCTACTGTGTCCCACCAACAGCACTGAGTTTATATCCAGGCAGCCAGTGAGTGTGGCTGAGCTTTTACCCCAGGCTCGATGCCTCCCTACTAAGAAAGAAAACAGGGCTTTCCGGCCCCACTACTCTCACCTGCCATGGTTTCTGTGTGCATATCTTCACTTCCCATTCACTGTCCAACCCCCCGCCCTGTCCCGCCCCAGATTCTGCCCAGGAAATTGAAATTGTTACAGATTTCAGCTTGGAAATTTCCTTCTCCATGTGGTCCTTCCCCAGTTCTACTGGCGGCCCTCCGCAACAGTCCCCGTGAGAGAAAGTCAGAAATGGCTTCCCTGGGTTCCCTGGGGACTTTGTGCACACAGGGCTCTTGCTGCTGCTGCTTCTACCTTTATATTTCACTTGGTTCTTTAAATTTGTTTGAACTCTAGGTAAGGTTAAATCATTCTCCCGTGATCTGGAGTTTCAGGTCCCTCAGTGAGGTTGTGTGTTCAGAGATGGACTTTACCCCATCACACTTTGGACACACACAATTTTCCGGCTGTCACACAGAGTTTGCAGTTTCAAGCCACTTCCTTCAAAGGGTCTGTGAATTCCTTCAGTGTTTTTGGTATGTTTCTGTGATAGTTCTTGGAGCAAAAATTCACAGTGTGAGTCTCTACACACTGTCCATCCGAGTGGGAGCTACAGGTTAGTCCTATCTCCTAGCCAACATTTTTGAAACCTCTCAATAATAATTGTATATTAGTTTACCTCTGTACTTTGCACTTTAGAAGACCAATATCGAATTTATTTTAAAAATATTGAGTACTCATTCTCTGCCAAACATTCATGTATTTGTTCACTTAGCAAGTTCCTCATTATCATAATGTTTTCTGTGTCCATGGTCAGGAATTAAAATTCTTTGTACAAATTCAGGTAATGCATTTAGCCTCAGTGGGCCTTTTAATCTCTTCATTTTTAAAATAAGCACACTTCACAGTCCTTTTCCAGCTCAAAAATTACATTATTTGTGACTATGTATGGGTGGTTTGATTAGGAAAATAAAAACTTATATACATATCAAGGGCTGATCTATATAGCCTTAACTGGTTATAGTTCTTATGTAACCTTTAAAATGACATTTTTCATACAGTCTTTAACTAAAATTTAGGCTGAAGCTCAGGTTAATCTTATTGGGTAAAATTCCCCTTAACTTTGGATTTGGATATCATATAATTTTACTTGAAATTTGTTTTTATTTCATCTCGGTGTATGTATCCATCCACCAGTTTCCACCAAAACAGAAAGGCAGAGAAGCTCCAAGTTTGGGGGCTAGCTAAAAGAGATATAACTGGGCACTTTCCCATCCCTCTGAGAGGATAAAAAAATGAGGCAGGCTCCTGAACTCTAGGCCACGGTTTCAAGGCTGGTCCATCACCATTAACTACAGGACCCACATAAACACCCTGGATGCTCCAACATAACCCCCATTATTATCGATAAAAGTTACACTGCTATACCGAGGGGAAAGAAAGGCAACAATAAGGCTTTTAAAAAGCTATTTAATATATCAGCTTTCACAAAGATAGACGGTATCACTAAGACAAAACAGGAAAAGATGTGCCCAACTTTACAAGGTATTGGCACTGTTAATCATATTTTGAAATATTGCTGGCATATATCTTAGAAAACACAACACAGTTGCCATATTTCCAGTGGGAGAGATGACAGTTTTAATGTTGAGATACACCAATAATTCCAAGCCCTCTTTTTTTTTAAAAAAAAAAGCCTTATTTGGGATAAACCAAGCCCTGTTTCTTCCCCCTATATGGGAAATAGATTGGCATCTAGGTAGGTTCCAGAAGCTTAAGTCCTTAATTTTAGAAGCGATATCCTAAAGCACATTGTATATTCCACCATATTACATTACAAAGATACTATAAAATTTTATTAAATAACTGTATAAATACATGTATGTGTGTGTATATATATATTCTGATGTTATAAAATTATCAACAATATATATTTTATGTGTGTATACAAAATGTTAAAATGTTATAAATTCATATGCATATGTAATTTTAGATGGACTTACACAAAGGAGAGATCACATCCATTTCCGCCCATTTTCCTGATGAGGAATATAAAGTTAATATCTTGCCCAAAGTCCCCAGATTACATGTGGCAAAAGCAGGATGTCGCCTTCTTCTTCTGCTTCCAAATTCAGGGTTCTTTTCACTGTACCATCCTGGCTTTGAAGTATGAGATTGTTGGTAGATAGAAAGATACACAGACCTGATCCAGGAGGATGGAGATTTCTTATTCTAGCTCCAGGTATCACTATGCTGCTTCACTGAGAAACAAGCCTTCCAGCCTTGCTGGTTGTGAAGTTCTTCCTCCTGACTTCAGTAAAACTTTCATAACTGTGGCAGATATTTTGGGTCGCTAGTCTCTCCTTAGTCCTTGCTAAAAGTGTTTTATTTTCTTCAGTGTAGCAATGTGCACATTTAAAATATTCCATCTTGCAAATCTCCTTGTGAAGGGGTAGCTATGTAACACAGTCTGGGCCACCTCCATGTAAAGACAGTCACTGGATGGGGCTTCCGGGAAACTGTTTAAGCAAGAGCTGAATTGTTGGCTTTACTCTTTATCTTATCCACTTCATCTTTTTCTTCTTCCTGCCTGAAATACAGACACAGTGCTGAAGAGGCAGCCAGTTTGCAAACATGAAGACAACCCGTACATATTTAATTAAAAGAGTAGGAAGGAAGCAAATGCCTCTGTGTGAGTCCTGAACTGCGTAACTCCAGAGCTCTTGTTCTTGGAAAAACATAGGCCCTTAGCTTGTGAAGCTATCGCAGCGGCCTTGATGGAACTCAGTCCTAACTGATATGTTCAAACCCACTAAATGTGGGAAGAAGAAAAATGTTAGCTGGGCCCTGAAGAAAATCTAAGGTGTGTCTCCCAGGCAGAGACTGTTGCATACAACTAGCAAGTCTCCCATGAATTATCCACCTCTGGGTCTCCCACTATGAATGCCTTGAGTTAGGGTCTCTGCTGATGTTTCTAGAGAAGTGAGCCTTATGGTTAGGTTTTTATAATTTTGTCTCTCTATGTCTCTATTTCCTGATTTGCAAAATGGGGATGAGAAATAATAAGACTTATCTCTGAGGATTCTCCCAAAGAGTTAATGAGATAATATATATAATATACTTAGAATAGTGCCAGGCACACTGGAAGCATTTAATAATGCTATCCATTATTACTATGATCTGGAAGAAGAGGCAGATCATTCTTGATTGTGCATAGGCAAGGAGAACTAACTCCCAGAGACACAGTTCCAGCAATTCAATTCTCCTCTTTCCATACACAGGATCCTGAACAGAAGGTCACTTCCTTTTCCCCATTCTTTCCCAAACAAAAGTCACCAGGAGTTTGGAAGTCTGCCCAGTGATCATGATGAAATAATAATTATTATGTATATGAACTTGGAGGTTATAGCATAAGTACCAAACCTGGTTCTTCTATTCAAGGAACTCATGATCAGGTAAGGGAAAGGAGTAAGGAACACTTCATTCAACAGTTGTGACGTGTTGTTCTGTGAAATGCTGATAATGACAGTATGAGGCTTCAGAGAGAGAAGGCCTCAATAATTACCTAACGCTTTCATCAAAGATTTGTTGGAGGCCTTGAATTAAATAGTTAACATGAACAAAGAAGAGCATAGGAATGGAACAGAGCGAAGTGTATCTTAGAAGAGTTCTGATAGGATGTGAATGCCCTCAGGATAGGAATGTTGTTTGATTCATTTGAAAACCCCAACAGAAATACAGTTCCTGGAATATAGACTAAATTTTCCCAGTTTGGTTTTTTGATAGTTTTCAGCCTCTAGGATTTTGCCTTTGTGAAAAACCACAGTTACTCAACACTTCTACTTCTGGCTGTAATGGAGCAGCTCGTAACAGACCAGTGCTCCCTGGAAGAACGAGAAAAGCCAGACAATATGAAATAAAATGTAAATGTAAAATTAAATTACATATATAAGATACAAATATAAAACATAAATCTGCTTTAAGTTATCAGAGATCTGCCAAGGCACCCAAGGCTTGAGGGGTCAACCCCTCTAAAAAAGGAAACTGAAAACTCACACCTCCTCAGTAATTTTCTCATTCTTAGTCGCATAAGGCAAGAGGTTAAGAAGCCAAGCAAAAGAAAAGCTGTCATAAAACAAAGTGGAGTTTTCAGAATCTTATGGTGCCAGAAAGACAAAACATGAAATTCAGGAGGAGAGGCTGTGGAAAACACTCACACTTCTTTTGGCATCCCTAGAGGACACCGTAAGAGTAGGTGGACCCAAGGTAGACCTGGGCTGAGAAAGATAAAACTCTCTCTCCGGTCAGCTGAGCCCTTGATTCAATCGAGATTATACTCCCTCTACTCTAGATACCCAGATTTGCCTTCAGAAAGGGTAAAGCTTCTCTGAAGAAAGATAACTTTTATAAATAACTTTATATTTTTTTCATCCAGAGCCTTTATAATTTTTCATACGCAATGTTCCTCATTCTACCAAAGCTTACCAGACATACTAAGAAACAAGACCAAGAAAAATCAGATAATAAAATAGACCATAGGTGATCCAGATATTAAAATTATCTTTAAAATCAATGTGATGAATATATTTAAGAAATAAATGATCAGATGGGAAATTTTACCAGAAAGCTGGACTTGATTAAAGAATCAAATAGCAATTTTAGAGCTGAAATATGTATTAACTAAAATGAAGATCTTAGGTTTAGCAGCAGATTGGACACGGCAAAAGAATGGATTAGTGAACTGTAAGATATGTCAGGAGAAAGTATTCAGACTGACGTGCAAACAGATAAAGGAATGGAAAATTCAGAAAACAGCAAAAAGGCAGTGAAAATTTTCTTTTTGTTTTTCTTTTGAGATGGCGTCTCCCTCTGTCGCCTAGGCTGGAGTGCAGTGGCGTGATATTGGCTCACTGCAACCTCTGCCTCCTGGGCTCAAGTGATTCTTCTGCCTCAGCCTCCCAAGTAGTTGGGGTTACAGGTGCGCACCACCAAGCCAGGCTAAGTTTTGTTATTTTTAGTAGAGATAGGATTTCACCATGTTGTCCAGGCTGGTCTTGAACTCCTGACCGCAAGTGATGCGTCTGCCTCAGTTTCGCACAGTGCTGGGATTACAGGGGTAAGCCACCATACCTGACCTGAAAATTTTCTACATACATATTTGGATTCTCAGAAAGAGTAAAGAGAAAGAAGCAATTTCAGAAAGAAAAAAGCCACAAATTTTCCAAAATTACTGGAAGATATCATTACAGGTTAAAGAACACAATTTGAATTCCAAGCCGGATAAAACCCAATTACTCAAAGCCAGTTTTATACAACACTGTAGATTTGTTCATGGCTTAGAGGTAAAGCCATGTACAAATAATGAATGCAGGAAGGATGTGGAGAAGACGGAACCCTTGTACACTGTTGACTGGAATGCAAATTAATGCAACTACTAGGGAGAACAGTTGGAAGTTTCCTCAAAAAACTAAAAATTGAGCTGCCATGTGATCCAGCAATCCCACTGATAGGTGTATACCCAAAAGAAAGGAAATCAGTATATCAAAGGGACACCTACACTCCTAGTTTGTCCTGCACTGTTTACAATAGCTAAGATTTGGAGGTAAATATCCATCAAATAGGTGAATGGATAAAGAAAACATGATGCATATACACAATGGAGTACTATTCAGCCTTAAAAAAGAATGAGATCCTGACCTTTGCAATAACACGGGTGGAACTGAAGGATATCATGTTAAGTGAAATAAGCCAGGCAGAGAAAGACAAACATCACGTGTTCTCACTTATTTGTGGGATCTAAAAATCAAAACAATTGAACTCATGGCCGTAGAAAGTAGAAGGATGGTTACCAGAGGCTGGGAAGGGGATTGGGGTGGGTGTGAGGATGGTTAATGAGCACAAGAAAAAATAGAAAGAATAAGGCTGGGCACGGTGGCTCATGCTTGTAATCCCAGCACTTTGGGAGGCCCAGGCGGGTGGATCACGAGGTCATGAGTTTGAGACCAACCTGGCCAATATAGTTAAACCCTGTCTCTACTAAAAATACAAAAATTAGCCAGGCATGGTATGAACCCTTGTAGTTCCAGCTACTTGGGAAGCTGAGGCAGAATTGCTTGAACCCGGGAGGCAGAGATTGCAGTGAGCCAAGAATCACCACCACACTCCAGTCTGGGTGACAGAGCGAGAATCTTTTTTAAAAAAAAAAAGAATGATCACACCTGTAATCCCAGCACTTTGAGAGGCTAAGGTGGGTGGATCATGAGGTCAGGAGTTCAAGAACAGCCTGGCCAACATAGAGAAACCCCATCTCCACTAAAAATACAAAATTAGCCGGGCATGGTGGCGCATGCCTGTAACCCCAGCTGCTCAGGAGGCTGAGGCAGGAGAATCACTTGAACCTGGGAGGTGGAGGCTGCCATGAGCCAAGATTGCTCCACTGCACTCCAGCCTAGGCAACAAGAATGAAATTCTGTCTCAAAAAAAAAAGGGTATTTGATAGCACAACAGGGTCACTATAGTCAATAACTCCACTGTATATTTTAAAATAAAGAGTGCAATTAGATTGTTTGTAACACTAACGATAAATGCTTGAGGGGGTTGATACCCCATTCTCCATGGTGTGCTGATTTCACGTTGCATGCCTGTATCAAAACATCTCATGTGCTCCGCAAATATGTATACCTACCGTGTGCCCACAAAAATCACAAATCAAAAAATTTTTTAAACAATAAAAACCCCAAAACAAGCAATGAAAGCCATGTGAAGCCGCTTGAATTCATGTTACTTAGGCTAGAGAATGAAGCACTAGAGGTAAATTTGACCTCAGTTTTGCCTTTAAACCAAAGTAATCCTAGGCAGTTCAGGCTAGGATAAAGTTACCCTGGCTTAACTTTAGAACCAGAAAAAAAGTAAAAATTTCAGCTCTGTGATACAAGTTTTTAATATACTCTGAAGTGACAAAAGACTATGTCTCAAACTATATTACCATCTTAATAACTTTTTCAGCTTTTTTTTTTTTTGATGAGCTCTGATATTTTCCTGGGAAAATTTTGGCTTCTTTGACATTTGAGCCCTGTTATTTAGCATGGTTACTTTGATTTCTTTTTCTTTTATAAAATTGGCCATCATCTTCACTAAAAAAAAAAATAAAATAAAATGCCAAGTGTTACAAATTGTGAATTTTTTTTTCTTAAAAAAAAAAAAAAAAAAAAGGAGGGTATTATTTTCCCAGAGGCTTGTAGTTATAGGGCAAAGCTTCCTTAATAACTTTTTACTGAATGTTTCAGGATTTTTTTTCCTGGACAGGATCCACCTGGAGCCTTTCAGAGGCTGCTGATAAGGGAAAGAAGAGCCTAATCTTGGACAGTGAAAATCTTATTTAGAAATTGCTCGTGCTTCAACTGCTTGATTCTGATTTGAGGAAAGCAGGGAGGAGTGATATTTGTCAACGTGTCACTGGATTCTCAGGTTGCTTTATACTTTTTTCAGGCTCTTTGTTACTTCATTCTTTCCAGGGACCTTCTCACTGATGAGCAGCCCTGGCAAAGCCCTAATGGTCTCCCTCCACATTTACAAGGTGTTGGCTGCATCGGTTTAACATTCCAGCAGGGTTAGCTTAACTGGCCTGGAGTGCTGTGTAGCCAACAGTAACTCATTCCTAGGTAGAAAGTTGGCTTGCTAATGCTTATTTGCCTTAAATTCCCTGGAGCCACTGTTTTTTCCGAGAGTCACTTCTGACTAGGCCAAAGGGAGACCTGATGGCTAATTTAATATTTTCTGTTTTTATGAAGGATATGATTCTAGGGAATAAATAATTGACCCAAGGTAGAGAAGGTAAGCATAATATTTTTCAATATTCAGGAATTATGAAGAGGAGAGTTTGAGTAGGTGCTCAAACACTTTTTCAGCACCTACTATGTGCAAGTTTCTCGGCTTAGAAACTGGCGGTAGAAGCAGGGGAATGGGGGGAAGAAAATTCCAATAAATTAGGCATGGCCTTTGTATTTGAAGTGTTGCTCTTAAAGAGAAAAGCTTTTTGTGATGTAGATTCACGCTGCAGTTACATGAAATAAGTGAAGATGTTCAATGTTTCTGTTCTGGAAGATCATACCCAACTCCCCTTTGTACCTACCGAATCCCAACCCAGTTGTTGATTGTTTATCAAACAATTAAATGTACTCACTACTTATTTTTCCTTCCAGTAACTCAGTAGGTCTCATGCCTCATCAGCATTTAGTTTATCCTTTTTTTCTACCTGCAGAAAAGAAAATTCAGTCTTTGGGGACCTGAGAGAGAAATGCCAGGAATGTAATTTCTAAATCCCATTAGACTCTAAGTCTGCCTAAATGGCATTTGCAGGTTTCATGTCTCTGCTTTCCTCCATGAGATGTGAGCCCTGAGAGGCCAAAGCTATTTTTTAACCATGTCTTACTCCCCAGAGATGAGAACAGAAATCTAGCATTTAGTGGAACTCATGAAAGTCATTGAAAGCTTTTTCTAATTTTAGCCACATGGTTGGCAAATAATCCACTATACTGGCCAGGCACAGTGGCTCATGCCTATAATCCCAGCAGTTTGGGAGGCTGTGGCAGGAGGATTGCTTGAGGCCAGGAGTCTGAGACCAGCCTGGGCAACATAGTGAGACTCTGTCTCTATTTAACAAACAAACTAACAGACAACTACTATAACAGACAAAACGGCAGCCATGAATATGCTTGCAAACATATTGTAAGCAATTGCTATATATCAGGCCTTGAGTTTGGTGTTGTAGAAACTTAAGAGAAGTCTTCTGCTCTCACCTGGCTTGCTGTGTGGCTAGAGAATGTCATGTGCAGAAATAACCATCATCCAAAGCAATGTGTGGTGAGGCCAGGCATGCCACAGTAAATACTCTAGGTCTTTGTTGCAAAATACATTCACCACTAACCACATGTGGCTATTTAAATTTAAATGGAATAAAAAATTCTGTTGTTCAGCCACAGTACCTTCATTCCACGTGTTCAGTAGTTGCATGCGGCTAACGATGCAGTCTTATAGAGCACAGATATTTCCATCCTCAAAGAAAGTTGTCTTGGATGGTGCTGCTCTGAAAGGTCAAAGGTATAAGAAAGCACTCCTGTTACCTTGGTCAGGGGGGTTTCATGGCTGGTGTGGCATAGAAGCCAGCTCTGTGTGGAGGCGGGGGAAGACTGTCCAGAAGGACAGCATGTGCCAGGGCGCTGTTGACAGATGTCCATTGTTGGCATTAGTAGCAATAATACTGCCATCAATATCCTGAGAGTATTTCTCCTCTTTCTGCGTTAGAGGGCTCCCATCTCCTAACCATAGAACTGGCCATCTTTCTTCTCATTACTGTCTTTTTCCTGTGGTTGCTGTCTCTCCATTCCCGTGACTCTTCCACGTGGACCTTCACCAACGTGACCAGGTGTCTGTCCATATCCAGGGCCGGCCACGTTCAGGTCATGGATGTGCATCACCACCTTTTCGATGTGCTGGAAACTTTCTTGGGAGGTTCCAGGAAGGGATCACTGTGAGTCAGAAGGGCTGTCCTCCTGTATACAGGAAGGGCACTCACTCTGAAGAGGCCTGCAACCTCCCTCAGGGATTGTATTTGGCTGCTTAGGGTGACATAACAATTCCACAGTCCGGGTGACTCAAACAGCAGAAATTTATTGTATCACTGTATTAGAGGCTAAAAGTCCAGCGTCAAGGTGCCGTTGGGGTTGGTCTCTCCTGATACCCTTCTCCTTGGCTGGCAGCTGGCTGCCTTCTCACTGCTTTGTCCTCACATGATCGAACCTCCGTGCGTGCACACCCCCAGATCTCCTCCTCCTCTTATGAGGATACTGGATAATCCAGTTGTATTGGATTAGGACTTCACCCTAACACCCCATTTTAATTCAGTCACTTCTTTGAAGACATTGTTGCTAAATACAATGATATTCTGAGACACTGGAGGCTGGGACTTCATGCAAATTTTGGGAAACACAGGAAGCCCAGAATGCGGATGAAGGGAGAAAGGGCGTCTGCCTTAAAGCCAGATATCAGGCACAGCAGTGAGCAGGATGCCAGAGGCCACAGCCGCTACCATCACACCAGGGCATATTTTGCATTGCCTCGGCTCAGGGTGAAAAAAGCTGAGCTCGCTGTTCATACAAGAGCATCCTGCCGGCGGCTGATCATCCCCACCGGCCCTTTGTTTTGATGCCTCTAAGTTATCTTTGCTTCTTTCTCTCTGCCTTTAACATGGAATGATTTCCAAATTCTGTAGCATTTTCTGGAGTGAATACTGTCTTTCACAACTGTCATTTTTCCTATTTTTACTGCCCACAAATTTTTACAGTTACCTAATTGGCTGCACTCGTCACGATCATTTTGGGGTATTTCTGCCAGCGACATCATATGCCTCTCTCTCCAAAATGCCTTCAGTAGTTGCCCAACTGCCTGCAGTCCTGTATTTGACACATTCAACAGAATCAAGCTTCCCGATAGCTTCTGCAGACATCTCTACAAGCAGACAAATGGGGGCCCTAGACAGCATCATAGTCAACAAAATGCAGTATTTAGAAAAAGACAGCAAATTCTGGTTTGGCCATTATGCGCCGAGATTTGGGACAGTGTAACTGAACTTCAGTTTCTTCATCATATTTGAGAATCATAATTCTCACCTTGAATGTTGCAAGGGAGGACACTTCGCATTTCAAGGGGCCTCCTTTAATATGGTAGGTTCTCAATTAAAGGCACAATAATTATTATCATCCCTGATTCTACTTTGGATATTGTATTTCTGCCACTTTGAGCACACTGTCCCACCTGCTGGCGATGACTGCTTCGTTTTTCATGTCTATCTTAGTTCCATTCTTGAAAATCTACCTCTTTTTTTATTTTTGCACATGTGTATGTGTGTGCACATGCACACACACGCACACACACACACAGAGTTGCAGATAACTGTCAGAGTCCCATTCATATCCTTCCACCCTCCCTTCCACATGCCACAGGTGGCTTACTGTGAATACCTTCAGTTCTCTGCACGAAGGCTTTTTTTCCTCGCCATGAGAACTTCCTTGATCCTCATACAACATAAGCTGGAAGTGTCAGAAAATTAAACAGCCCAAAACAAGAAGATGGGAAGTTGGTGGATAAATCCTCAAGCTCTCTTGCCCTTTTAGGAGAATAACTCCCAAGTGTATGCTTCATTTCTTCCCAAGATCCCTAGCAGGATTGAATTCCAGTTGCCCACAGTGGAAATGTCTCAGTAACACACCCTTTATTGGCCCTTATACCTTTGCTGTCTCTGCTGTCACTTACCTATCACTGCTTCCTTGGATCTTCCATATAAACCACTGAAACTCAAAACCTTATCTCAATGTCGGTTTCTGGGAGAACCCAACCCAAGAGACAAATACAACATACATCATCTTTCATCAACTACACTGAACAGGCTATGTCTCCCATTTCTTGATTCCTCAGTAATATCTAACAATGAGCCATGTATTAGTCCATGCTCACACTGCTATAAAAAAACTACCTGAGACTGGGTAATTTATAAAGAAAAGTTTAATTGACTCACATTTCTGCATGACTTGGGCAGCCTCAGGAAACTTACAATCATGGTGGAGGACAAAAGGGAAGCAGGGCACATCTTTCCATGGTCAAGCAGGAGAGAGAAAGAATGAGGAGAGAAGTGGTGCACACTTTTAAACTATCAGTTGTCCTGGGAACTCACTATCATGAGAATACTAAGGGGGAAATCCACCCCTGTAATCCAGTTACCTCCCACCAGGCCCCTCCTCCAATTCAACATGAGATTTGGGTGGAGACACAAATCCAAACCATATCAGGCTGCAAACAGCTGGTACCACTCCACACAGTGGCCACAAGAAAATTGGAGTTATCATTTATGCAAGGTTTCCAGCATGACCAGTTCTTTTTCCATTAAAGAATTGCTAAGGGAAGACTTGCCTGGCTTTGGGAAGCAGTCAATTTAAGTAACAACAGGGCCAGGCATGGTGGCTCACGCCTGTAATCCCAGCACCTTGGGAGGCCAAGGCAGGCGGATCACGAGGTCAGGAGTTCAAGACCAGCCTGGCCAATATGGTGAAACCCTGTCTCTACTAAAAATACAAAAATTAACTGGGCGTGGTGACGGGCACTGTAGGTCCCAGCTACTTGGGGGGCTGAGGCAGGAGAATCACTTCAACCCCGAAGGTGAAGGTTGCAGTGAGCTGAGATTTCGCCACTGCACTCCAGCCTGGGCGACACAGTGAGACTCTGTCTCAAAATAATAACAACAACAAAAGCTGTGATGCTATTAAATGCTCAAGTATGAGAGTGCTAATGCAGCAGGTTCCAGTGATCTGGGTCTCACTGGCCTCAGTGACCTAAGCACATTGCCATGAGCTCACTATTCCTTGTTCCTTAATACCAAAGAAAAATGTGTAGCTCATGAATATCTTTCACTGACATAAGAAAAAAAAAATTCACCTGTGTTTTCTTGTTGTTTTCCCAAGAGACCATACAACTGACTTTTCTTTTGTCATTGAGCATCTGTTAGCAAAAGCTCTGCAAACCTTCTTCCCCCTCATCAAATCGCACACCATATGCCATCGTCTGCTGGGGTTGCACATTTTCCTGGTTGATACGATAGTCACTGTAAACTTTTTCATGTTTGGAACACATTCATCATAGACTCAATTTATTCAAAATCTGAGTTAACTCTGTAGGACCATAGGGTATAAGAACCTTCTCTGGTCACCTTGAATATTTAGGGTTCATAGAGAATGTGAAAACCCAGAATCTTATACCTTTTAATATTGGCAAATAGTACCTTTAATGTAGAGCTGTGTTTGAAATTTCTGAAAATTTAAAAGCACTAAAGAGATTGCAGAGTGCAAAATGATTATGAAGGACTTTGTTTTGGTGCTCTAATAATCTGTAGAATTAAAAGCAGCCAGTAAAACTTAGATCCACATGCAAGCCAACTGAGTAACTCCCCACATTTGCTTTCCAAAATTTTACTGTACGAGTCACCATAGATTCCAAAAGTACTTTAATGCCTTTTATACAATGATGTCTTACTTTCACATCCCAGGAATCCTTCAGTGTTCTTCAGCAGGGAGTTGTAGAAACAGTCAGAATACTGCTAATTTTGGTCCTAGACAAATCCTAAATCAGATGAGTGTATGCATCAGTTTCCCATTGCTTTAGATCTTGACCATTTTCTCATGTCTTAGCACTGCTTATACCAACCCAGTTCTTGTTTTCATTCATTCTCTTAGCCAATAATCCATTCATCATTCTCTCTTGATGAGATTTAATACTTTGGCCAAACAGATTCCCGAAGTTCTGAAAATGACCGATAACAGAGTGTGGGTTAGTCTGTCACAATAGCCGGCCCTTTCTTTGATTAACAAATAGATACAAACTAAGATACAAATGAGTGGGTCTAGTCTGGCTCCCATGAATTTCCAGTGCCTGGTGAATTAAATGGGGCTTCTCAGGTGTTGCCTTTAAACCATATCACAAATCTGTGTCTCCTATTTTCTGTTAAGCTGGCAGCAGAATAAATGTTAACGAACATGTTGCTGTGTCCTTTAGTTCTCATCTGAACAAGGCAGTTCCTTTTATCCTAAAATCACAACTGATGTCAGCTAACTTTATGAAGATGTATTTAATTCATTCTCGTATTTGTTCACTTTGAATCTTGAGTACTGAACTAGCTGAGCCTAGTGACATCCGTGTTTCTTTCCCATATACATTTCAGACTTGTTTATTTTCTTTTTTGCTTAATTTGCTTTATAGTTCCCTACCTCCTGTTAGAGTAACCTAGAAAACCCTAGGATGAGTAAGCAGAAATTTAACAAATACTCAGTCCTCGGGTTCTCTCACTTGTTTAAGTTCATCTTCTTTTACTCAGCATATCATGAGATTCATTTATGCTGTAGCATGTATCAGTAGTTCTTTCCTTTTTATTGCCAAGAAGCTTTCCATTGTATGGATATACCGCAATTTGTTTTACTGATTCATCTACTGATGAACAATTGGGTTGCTTCCAGTTTGGGGCCATTACTGCAAATGAAGCTACTATAAACATTCATGTTATTGAGTAGAAATATGCTTCATGTCTCTTGAGTAAATATCTAAGTATGGGATGGCTGGATCACTTGGTAAGCATATGTTCAACTTTTTCAGAAATTGTCAAACTGGCCAGGTGCGGTGGCTCACGCCTGTAATCCCAGCACTTTGGGAGGCTGAGGTGGGCAGATCATGAGGTCAAGAGATTGAGACCATCCCGGCCAACATAGTGAAACCCCATCTCTACTAAGAAAAAAATTCCAAAAAATTAGCCTGGCCTGGTGATATGTGCCTGTAGTCCCACCTACTCGGGAGGCTGAGGCAAGAGAGTTACTTGAAACCAGGAAACGGAAGTTGCAATGAGCCAGGATCGCACCACTGCACTCCAGCCTGGTGATAGAGCAAGACTCCGTCTCAAAAAAAAAAAAAAAAAAACCTCAAACTAGTTCATGATTTTATATTTCTTGCAACAGTGTATGAGAGTTCTAGTGTCTCTGCATTCACAGCAATGCTTGGTATGGCAGGCTTTTTAATTTTAGCAATTCCAATAGGTATGTAGTGGTGTCTCAGTGAGGCTTTAATACGCATTTACCTAATAACTAATGATGTTCAGCGTTTATTCATAGGTTTGCCATATGTATAATGTCTTCAACCGCATTCCTGTTTAAATTGTTTGCCCAATAGGAGTTGGAGGAAGGGTGCTTGCTTTGTTACTTTTGAATTTTGAAATTTTTAAAATTCTAGTTGCAAATCCATTATCTGATACATGCTTTGCACAATTTTTATCCTACTGTATGATTTGTCTTCTCATTCTTTTAGCAGTCTTCCAAAGAACAGAAGTTGTAAATTATGATATTAAAATTATTTTGTTTTTGTGTGCATCATACTTTGGTGTCATCTCTAAGACAGCACTGCCCAATGCAAGGTCACAAAATTTTCTCCTGTTTTCTTCTAAAAGTTTATGACTTTATGTTTTACATTTATGTCCAGGATCTATGTTGAGTGGATTTTTGCATATGCTGTGGGTTATGGATCTTTTATTTTTGTTGTTTGTTTTATTTTTATGCTATATAAACCTCAATATTCCAGCACAAATTTTTTGGAAAATGTTATCTTTTTCCTGGTTTGGGTCTTTTATTTTTCTTGATTGTTTTATTTGTATATAATATATACCTCATTTTTCCAGCACCATTTTTTGGAAAATAGTATCTTTCTCCTGGTGTTTATGTAGGTTGGACTTCCCCATTCATGAGTTAAAAACATAAGGTCTGTGCCATAGATTTCATTGTTTTAATGATGTCTTTTAATAATTAGTCCTCATTTTGTTTTACTTACAGTGAGACCATGCTAATTGCCTGACAACAGTAGATCATAGTCTCTTCCAATTTTAAATTTCTACCAACTTGTACATGGCTCTGCTAGTCAGTGTCTTCCAGGAAGCACTATTCATTCATTCAACAAATACTTATCGAGAGGTTGTGATGTGTGTTGTCTGCTGTTCTAATTACTGGGATCATGGCAGTGAACTGGATTGAGTTGCTACCATTGAAATGACTACGTTTTATTGTGATAGAAATATAGTAAAGAATAAATATGTGCCAGGTAGGTTTATAAATAAAAAATGCAGGGGCAAGGAACACACAGTGATGGACATGACCTAGAGTCCTATTTTAATTAGGGTCTTCATTGTCTTAATTTTGGCAACATATTCAAAATGAACTGAAGACAAAGATGCAGGAAGTTATGTCAATATCTAAGCAAGGGCCAGGCGCAGTGGGTCACACCCGTAATCCCAACACTCTGGGAACAAGATCACTTAAGTCCAGGAGTTCAAGACCAGCCTGGGCAATGTAGTGACACCTCATCTCTACTAAAAATAAAAATTAAAACAACTAACTAGGCTTGATGGCACCCCCTTGTAGTCCCAGCTTCCTCGAGGGCTGAGGTGGGAGGATGGCTTGAGCTTATGGGGCTGAGGCTGTAGAGAGCTGAGATTAATAAAAAAAAAAAAAAAAAAAAAAGAGAGCTGAGATTGTGCCTCTGCACTCCAGCCTGGGTAACAAAGTGAGACTCTGTCTCATAAGTAAGTAAATAAATAACTGCAGAGGATCCTTGGGTGTTTGAATTGAGACTTTTAGACCTTGAAGAAACCTTTGATGATTATCCAGTTCCAGGACTGCTGCTAGATTTCATCTTCCAAGCCAATTCCGTGGATTGGTGCTGAATGCTTAAAGTCAGGAAATTTCTTCTCTAAAGATACAGATTGTAAATACTTTCAGCTTTGTGGGCCATGCAGTTTCCATTGCAATCACACAACTCTATTGCTGTGCAAAAGCAGCACAAACAATATGTAAACAAATTAATGTGCAGTTACTGAGCTCCGATAAAACTTTATTTTACAACAGATGGTAGGCTGGATTTGGCTCTTGGAGTCTGCCAGCCCCTGGCCTTGAGTATGGTGTAGGGCAGCCTTACATAGATTTTTCAGAGGGACACATTGATAGTTTTGTCATGGACTTCTGTGGGGCACTCAGCAATGTGTTCGGCATTGTGAGTCACACAGCCTCCTCTGTTACTGTTGTCATAGCAGTAAGACCAGAGAAGTTCTCACAAGCTGTTGGTGGAAAGTTACCCTCTGGCTTTTCAACATAGTTTTGCTACACTGGCCTGTCCCTCCGTCTCCAGATGCATCAGTAATCAACTGCATATATTTAGTGATAGAGCTTTCGGGGTGGCCCCCTCTCCAAATACAACCCACATAGTCAGAACAAGCCTCAGCCTGGAACTGAGCCTTTCTTCAGAAGCTGCTGGTAATGTTCAGAATTAGGGGTAAAGGCTTCTATAAAGTTTTGCTGCATTCTGTTAATGCCATATAGAAAAACTAAAAAAAAAAAAACAAAAACTGCTGCCTGTTCAGTGTGTCTGAGAGTGGAAATCACCTTTGTTCCCTACCACTGACAGTCCTCCCAGCAAGAATGGAGAGAATAACCTGTGTCAACTAAAGAAAAGTATTTCAGTGATAGGGTTTGGCTGGGTCCCCACCCACATCTCATCTTGAATTCCCACATGTTGTGGGACGGACCCATTGGGAGGTAATTGAATCATGGGGCAGGTCTTTCCTGTGCTGTTCTTACAATAGTAAATAAGTCTTACAAAATCTGGTGCTTTTAAAAATGGGAGTTTCCCTGCACAAGCTCTCTTTTGTCTGCCACCATGGGAGATGTGTCTTTTACCTTTGCTGTGACTGCGAGGCCTCCCCAGCCATGGAGAACTAAGTCCATTAAACCTCTTTCTTTTGTAAATTGTCCAGTCTTGGGTATGTCTTTATCAGCAGCATGAAAACAGACTAATACAGTCTAGGCAAGTGCAAGAGAAATACCTAGGTCATCTTTCTTCTTCTTTTCAATTTTAAACAAATTAGTGAGTTGATTAATTTGAATATCGACTAAACTTTATTTTTAAAAGAGACCCAAAAATGACGGCATAAATAAGATAGAAGTGTTCATCTCTTTTATGTAATAGTCGAAAGGTAAATGCTCCAGCCTGGGGGGACAGCCAGTACTCCACATGAACATTCAGGGACCCAGGTTCTCTCCACCTTCTGGCCTTGCCTCCCTTTGGGTTGCTGTCCTCCTCTCTGCAGTTTATGTCGAGTCCTGCAGCATTCCAGCTGTCAGGGAAGGGGCAAGATAGCAAATGGAAGGTGGGAAATTACTTTAAGGAAGTGACATTATATTTGCACACAGCACTTCTGATCACATTATGTTGATGAGAACATGACTATACCTAGCTGCAAAGGAGGCTGGGAAATGCGTCTATTTGGGTGGCCATATACTCAGCTAGAAACCTATCGTGGGGGAAATAAACACAGATAATGGATTTGGGAGAAGGGCTTAGAGTAGAAGAAAGAGGTGAAAATACATTTTTTTGGTCTATTTTAATCTAATGTGTGAGTAATAATGCCAAACATTACATAGTACCATGGAATTTATAAAAATCTTTCTCATATATTGTTGTGTTTAATTCTTCAACATTGTCTTCCATTGAAGTAGACATTATCATTTTGAAGTAGACCTTATCTATGTTTGCAAATGAAAAGAGTAAGTGAGACTGAGAAGGATTAGGAAGTTATCTAAACGCACCCAGCAGATAAACACAGAGCTAAGACTTGAATCCACGGCCTCTTCACTCCAGGCTCAGAGCTCTACCATTTCTAGCCTCTGTAACTTATCACCCTGGCTTGCCTTCCAAAGTAATCCTTTCTAAGTCAGTTTAGCCAGAAACTTTTTATCCTTCATGTTTCCTGTTAGGGATTTTCCATCCACTGGCTCCATCCTACTACTGCTTGGTTATGAATCTCCACTTGTCCTCAGTGGAGTGACAGTTAGTCCAATCTCTCTTCTCCTATAGCTATTCTCATGACCCCCTTACCACCTTTAACAAGTGTCATTATTATTTTAACATGTATTAAGAAACATAACACGGGTGGCCAATTACTATAGGGGATGGGAAATCTCTTTCTTTCCCATCCCTAGGTTCATGGCTGAGGCCACAATAACAAGAGACAGACTAACCAAAAAAAAGTATACAAATTGATTTAATATAAGTTTTATGTGACACAGGAGCCTTTAGAAATGAAGACCCAATGAAATACATAAGCCTGTGTATCTTTTTGTGAAGTTTAATGAAGAGCGGACACGCAAAAGTATGATTGGTCAAAGGGGCATAATCTAATAGTAGTAATAAACTGGGGGAATTTAGCAAGGCCTGTCTATTTAGATTGTTCTCTGTGTCCCTGTGTCTTCAGAGATAAGGATGTTCCTTTCTTATGTATACAGGGAGGGCATCTCTGGCATGAAGTTCTGATGACCTGCTTCAGGGGAGAAGGGCGAGGGGAAACTGAGCGTGACCTTCCTGCTTCTAAGTGCCATATTTTGGGATAGCATGTTCTGATTCCCATCACTACCAACAGTGAGGGATTTTCCCTAAACTGCCTTAGTAGGATTCTGGCTCTAACAGGATTCCACCAAATTAGACATGAAGCCCAAACTTGGGCCTCCTCAAGCAGAGCCTAAATAAAGTTTTGGTCAAAGGAGAGAGTATTTGTCGCACCCAGTTCTCTAAAGGTTCTCCAGTGCCTTGGTGTTCATCAAGTGGAACGTCCCATCAGCTCAGAGTCTTACAATGTAGTGTGCAGAATAAAAACTCAAGGACCTTTATTTAAATGCAGCTGAATAGACCCCCAACCCCAGAAATTTGTATGAGGTGTGAAGCCGTGGAATCACCATGCTTTGGGAATCATTGCAGCAGATCTTATACTTTATCATTGCCTTTTGCTTAAACAGAGAGGGAAAGTATGTGATATTTCTGCCTATTCTTTCCCTCCCGTGCTGATATGTTACCTTAAATTTTGAAACTGTTGCCTTCTGAATTATCTTTTTTTTTTTTTAAAGAGTCTGTAACTTAATCCAGTAAGCAATAACAAAATGCAAAAGCCTAATTTTGGAAGCCACCACAATGACCTCTCCAAGAGAAGCTTTTGAAGCTCTTGGTTGAGTAGATGTTGAGTAGGTGGATTTATACCCTGATGTTTGAAAGAAGAGAGAAAAACTATTTTTTTCCGCCAAAAATACTTACATTGTATTCACATTGTGTGCGTGTGTAATGTGCTTATATTGCATATCTTTGTTTGTCCAACAGAAATTTCACAGGGATTTCTATCTGGCTTTATGTTACCCTGACAATTCCCACTCAATCACATTGAGTTTTTTATTTGCCTTTTTCTCTCTCGCACGAGGATGAATTTAAACTCCATTCCCTCTCCAACTGCCCCTCTGATGTGTTTGTACTTTTTACATTCCCTTTCCCTGTAGGATCTGAAGGAAATTCCTTTGGGCTTTTAGCTTCTCCTCAGAGTCAGAAACTTTTGTGTTGCTAACAGAACTTGGCTTCGTTAGCATTTCAAATCCTGGGATGCTCTTAAAGATCACAGTTAGATCTAAGAAGCTCTTCAGCCACAACCTGAGTTATCAAACCCGTTTAACTGAAATCTCCAGTGGCCAGTGCCTTTGACCTTATTTCTGCCAGCGCATCTCATCAGAAAATTCTTTTCAAGGATTCTAGAGAAAGATACATGCGTGATCTGAGAAGTTTGACTTTTGTCCGTCTCACTACTTTATATATTGCCTGCAGAAGGCCATACTCTGCTTCATCACCTTTGGGGGTTAGGTCATGGGTAGATGATGGATCACAGAATGAATGGATGGGTGGATGGGTAGATGAGTATTTGGGCAAGTGGATGTGTGGGTAACTAGAAGGGTGAATAGATTGGTGGATGGATGAGTAAATGGATGGATGGGTGGATATCAGGTAGATGAACGGGTAGTGAATGGAGGATGGACAGATGGATGGATGGAAAGATAACAGAAGACAAGATAGATTAATAATGCAAGTCTCCATTTTACGCAATACCTTTGCCATTTAATTAACTATAATCAGCCCTAAGGTGCTGAGGCTGAACACCACTTACACACACACACACGCAAAACAGAGTCATACGATCTATTTCCTGTCTTCCACAGGGGCAGTAGGTTGGAGCTTGTCAATTATTTCATGGCCATTCTGACTCAGTGTATGCTTTGTGAAATAAAAGAAAGCATCTTCCTTTATAATATATATAAAAATGCTTCAGTGCGGTAGTACTTAACCAGGTATAGGCAGGATAATCTCTTACAGAACTTGCCCTAATTATATATTTGTGGCCCTACCCCCTCCACCTGCAGCCTAAAATGTGCACTCTGGTTAAAAGTGACGACTCTGACAGAAGATTCCCTGTATCTGGCAGAGGTAGTGTTGAGCAATGTGTGCCTGACCTCAATTTCTCCTTGCTGACATTGCAATGACATTCTCTAAGTGCTTACTATAGCTCAGGTGCTGTTCTAGGTGCTTTTTACTTGTATTACCTCATTTAGTCTTTACCACAACTCTTTGATGTAGGTACCATTAATATCTACATTTTGCAGGTGAGAGAATGTAGAGGTTAAGTAACTTGCCTAGTCAAACAGCTAGTAAGAAGCAGAGCTGGGGTTTAAACAAGCAGCGTCAAAACTCTGCGGCCCCACCTACCATGTTCCACCGCCTCTCTAATCATTAAGCTGACCTTTTCTGCACTGAGCTGCGGTAGAACTTTCTGCAGTGATGGAAACATTCTATGTCTGCACTGTCCTGTTAACGTGATAGCCACCAATCACGTGAGGCTTTTGCATACTTGAAATATGGTTAATGTGACTGAGAACTCATTTTTAATTGTTTAATTTTAATTAATTTTAACAGCAGAGTTTAAGAGCCACCAAATAGTTTCTGTTCATACAGATGATCTCAAAAAATGAAGTGCTGAACCAGGAATAAAGGCAGGCGTCTCAGTTATAGACATTATCCTTTATTAATAATATTAACATGAATAATTGCAAAGCACTCTTAGACTCCTTTGTGCTTCTTTCTGTCCTTGAAAAGAGTCTAGCTGTTCTTCTAAGCACTCTGTCATCTCGGTGGCATGTCTAATCTTAGCTTATTGGAAGAGGTATAGAGATGAGACAGATTCACGTGGAATAGTACAGGGAAGTCACAAGCTGCAGCATGGTAGTGCCATTGGCATTTATTCTCAGGAGTCACCATTACATTTTCCGTCTCTCAAATATTGCCATCGTATATGAGAGTGAGGTGGGGGTGTTGATAGAAATAATGGACTTTAAAGCAGAGTTCGATGGTGGAAGAACAGGGACATCTGCACATGGTTTGAAGGCAGAGATGCCATCCGCCACTCCTTCTTATAAGAGGAAATAAAGACAGTAAGCAGTAAGGTAGAAAAGGGAGGAATTACCAGCCAGGAGAGAAGAAAAGATGATTCTGGTTGAAGTAGTATATGCATTCTGGATGAATAATGGAATAAAAGAGCCGTATTATTCTTCATGATATACACAAGTCAAAAGTGAGTTAAGCTTTTAAAAAAGAAGGAAATTGCCGGGCGCGGTGGCTCACGCCTGTAATCCCAGCACTTTGGGAGGCTGAGGCGGGTGGATCACGAGGTCAAGAGATCGAGACCATCCTGGTCAACATGGTGAAACCCCGTCTCTATTAAAAATACAAAACATTAGCTGGGCATGGTGGTGCGTGCCTGTAATCCCAGCTACTCAGGAGGCTGAGGCAGGAGAATTGCCTGAACCCAGGAGGCGGAGGTTGCGGTGAGCCGAGATCGCGCCATTGCACTCCAGCCTGGGTAACATGAGTGAAACTCCGTCTCAAAAAAAAAAAAAAAAAGAAGGAAATTAAAGTGTTAACAAAGGCCAAATGTATATAGCTAGGTTGTATAAGGATAGAGACAAAGCAATGTAGAATTCAGTCAAATTGTGTTGTTTTTTTTTTTAATTTTTTATTTACTTTTTTAGGAAGGAAGGGAGGGAGGGAGGAAAGAGGAAAGAGAGGGAGCTGAAACTGTTAAATGTTGGTTTAGAACAGAGGTGAACAAACTATAGCCCATGAGCAAAACCTAGTCCACTATCAGTTTTTGTAAATTGAGCTTTTTTTTTTTTAATGTTTTTTTTTTTTTTTTTTTTTGAGATGGGGTCTCACTCTGTCACCCAGGTTGGAGTGCAGTGGCACGATCTTGGCTCACTGCAACTTCTGCCTCCCAGGTTGAAGTGATTCTACTGCCTAAGACTCCCGAGTTCAAGCAATTCTCCTGCCTCATCCTCCCGAGTAGCTGGGACGACAGGTGCCCACCACGAAGCCTGGCTAATTTTTGTATTTTTAGTAGAGACGGAGTTTCACCATATTAGCGAGACTGGTCTCGAACTCCTGACCTTGTGATCTGCCCACCTTGGCCTGCCAAAGTCCTGGGATTAGAGATGTGAGCCACTGTGTCCAGCCTAAATTAAGTTTTATTAAATACATCCATGCCCATTAATTTATATATAGTCTATGGCTCCTTTATACTACAACAGCATAGTTGAGTGCCACAGAGACTCTATAGCCTGCAAAGCCTAAAATACTTCCAATGGCCTGATACAGAAAACGTTTACTGACCCCTGTTTTAGAACAAAAGAGGAACGCATATTCACATACAGCTAGTGCTCGACTTACAACCACAATTGGGACCGGCAGACATTTGGTCGTAACACGATTTGGTCGTAAGTTGAGTAGTCTATATGTACAGTTGAAATGGTGCACGCAGAGATGGTAGTGCTGCCGGAAGCTGGTCCGCACTGTCGTACGCCCAGCTGGGCAACGTTTGCGCTGCCAGATGCGGAGCAGTCGTGGCTAGCGATTGTGGTCGTAAAGTCGAATGGTCATAAGTTGCGTAGGTCGTAAGTCGATCAATACCTGTAACTGTTTTGGAGTACAATTTTGTGTCTCCATCAAATTTTAAGATGCTCATAATCCTTGTTCCGCTAATACTGCTACCAGAATTTTACCCAGCAGATGTAGTGGTGCATATGCCCACAAGGCTTCTCCACACCAACCTGATAATACTAAAAAACTAGAAAAAACCTAAATATCTAATAGCTGGCCACTGGTTACATGAAATACAATACATTTATGTAAAGATAATCTAATTTATCTTTTTAAATGAGCTAGTTCTATATGTACTATTTATTTTGAAGGGACGTTCAAGAAATATTGCTAAATTTTAAAATGTTACAGAGAAATATGCAGAGTGATGGTGTAATAGCAACAAACAGCCTCCCCACCCACCCTATAAAAAATATACAGATATTTGCCCAGCACCAATTAACATACCTGGCACATTATAGTTATTCAACATTTAATAAATAAATATAGAGGACTTTTACTTTTCACTTTATATCTTTTGGACTAGGCTTTGAATTTTTATGAGCATGTATTACTTTCCTTAAAAATCTAGATTTATAGGGAGTGATGGAAAATGTGAAAATAAAATTTTCAAAAAGGAAAAACAGTAAAAATCTAGATTTAAAAACGGAACTATAAACAAGAGGAGATAGCTAAAGATAGGTCTCCCCAAAACTAATGTTGAGGCAATGCCACCAGCAGTGACAGTCAGCTGAGAGATGGCTGGCAGCTCACTGCTCAGTACTGAGGCATTCAGGAGGGGTTGTATTTAACTTTCAAGTTGGAACCAGCAGAAACTGTTGGGCTTGAAGAGGTGTCTGTGAGTCATCTACAGCAGAAAGCACAGAAGTGCTAAAGGAAATAATTTAGAAATGTGGAAAGAGAAAAGGATGCCCTTGTCTCAGGAGAACAATGTTTATATGTAACCGAGTGGGAAGACTTTGTGGAGGAAAGTCTGGAAAAGCAGACAGCTGAAGACAAAGGAGCCAAATGAAGGACATGGTGGCCAACACTCAAAGGAGAAAGACATTTGTGAAGAAGAGGTGTCTCTAGGGTTTCTAAGAAGTCCCTGCACTCATGCCCAGAGCCGCCTTGCACGTTCATTTGGAAAGTGCTTTGGTGCCTTTTGGTATAAGAGCCATGAACATCAACAGTGGTGTTATGTGAGCAGGTGTTCGTACTGAAGGGCCAGAAGCAAAGTTTCCATGTGTTACTGCTGTTAGAACTGCCCCTGCTCCACTCCAACACAAAAGCAGCTCTGCCTGCTAGTATGGAAGCCCTGGGAACAGCTTCATCCTTGCCTCATGCAACACATCTCTGCCTTGGCTTCCCTGCTGGAACACACACGTCACTCAGTACTAGCCATTTATTCTTTTGGCAGAACTGCAGCAAGAGGGGATTAACAGGGACACATTTTAAAAAACAAATAAAAAACCAAAACAACATGAAAGAGGTAGGCGTGTCTTTGAAATAATCACTGCCTACCTCCCCCAGCCCTTTGCCCATGTCTGCCTGCACTTGGCGTGCCTGTGCCTGTGGTGGGGGTGGGGGGGATATATCTGTGCCTCTGAAAATCTTATTTAGACATCACAAGGTAGTAGCCCAGTTTTGAACACAGCCGGCTGCAATGCCGGTGCACCGACATGACTGCTCCTTCTTCAGAAAACTCTCCAGTTCAAACATGTTTGCAGAGCATGATTCATGGTGTTTCTTTCTGGATTGTCCAGTGGGTAATTGCTGTACGAAAACCAGAGAAACAGATGTAGACCCTGAACCCTGGCTATAAATTTTTGTTTTATGATTATGGGTTTCAAATGTGCTGTGTCACACAGACAAATATACAGTTACTCTGAAACAAAATGGATTTTGCTTTCAAACTTTTGCTTTTTTTTTTTACTTTTTGTTTGCTTGTTGGTTGGAAATACGTTTATTAGATCATTGATCAAACACAAAGAAAATAGAGATGACACATATCAGAATGTTATTTTATGCCATAACAAGAAGGTATTCGGGAAAGTTTCTCCCTACCCTTTGGCTAATGTTTAAAATGGGTGTCAGCAGTTTACATTTCGTTATGGACAAATCGGTCCATTTTTCACTTTCTACCCCACTCATTAATCTTTATAGTACATGCATATGTATTTAAAGAATTATGGCTTATTTATATATCTTTCCTTCACTTAAAATGAAGAATTTGGACACAGGATCAAGTTTTCAAGAGTGTAAGCATTTACTGATGAAGAAATAATAAGCATGTGGCTAAATCATGGGTCTGTTTTATAAATTAATACTTGGATTAAGTAATAGCTCTAATTATTGCTATCAGCATAATTAATACATGATGAGGGATGATTAATTGACTAGTGAATACTGTCACATTATAAGAAACCCATGCTGTTCCATTCAGGGGGATTTAAATACTGATTATTCATTTCAAGGCCCAAGTTCATCTCTCAGTTGAGAACTTCAGGGTAATTATACATTTTACATTTTCTTGTACAAAGAAAGAAACCATCAAGTCACTCAACCTTTACCACACACACAGAGACACACTATGTTGTTATTTTTGTGCAATGATAAAGTATAAAAATAAGACATTTGGAAGCAGTGGTCTTCCTCAGTGAGGCTGATTCCATAGCTTAAGAAATGAGAATGGACAGAATTTTGAGGACACCCATCTCTATCTTCACTTCCCTGGGATCAGTGGGTCTCTACTCTTTGGAAAGATGTTGAGCAAGGAAGTGCAGCAGCCCCCTCTGGATGACAGAACCCCGTACACACATACCTGTCAGTGATGCCTGCTTCTCATCTCTAACTTAAGTTTGTCCTGCTGTATTTCAATATAGCTGCTTCCTCTCCTCTTGTGTAGCAACTTTTCATCCACTTCCATTGCCCGGTATAAATGAGCTCAGTTTCCAAGGAACTCTAAGGACCTTAAATAAGCATTTGGAGCCATAAGCGTCATGGACCAAGTAGAAATTGGCACATAACGTAGTGCTTTGTGTATCTTTACAACTACCTTAATGACTGTGTGTTAAATGTTTTGTAAATTTCTCTGTGTTCCCTTGCTTAAAATGTGTGTTTTCTTTGTAGTTAAAGGGTTTCTCATAATAAGTCTCTGTTACAAAATGATGGCCATATAAAAGAAGAGAGAAAAAAAATAACAAACACAGATTCAGCAAAATCTCACCCCTTTATTGCCCTGAACTTTTCAATAGCAAGAACTGGGCTTGCTGGGCTGAAAATTGTTTTAATGTACCTTCATAAAGGGATCTTTGACTTGGTAAGTGTGTGCGATGCATACTTTTCATGTTACACCACAAGTGCCACTTAGCAACTCCGCTAGACAGCGCAGTGTTTCAGCATGGGGTGGGGTGCCCCCTGACAGGCTTTTAAAAGGCCTGGATGCCAATGCACATTCCAACGCTATCCACAGAAAGGAGACTGGAGCAGTGCTCTTCCTTGCGTTGGGCAAGGAGACTCCACTGCCTACCCTCTTGTGGGAGAATTATAAGTAAATACTAGAGAGGCAGGGGAGAAGAGAGGTGTTTTAATTCCTCCCCAGAGTTTCCTTTTTTTGATGTATGTTGCATCCTTTAAGCAAGTTGTACAAAATGGATGCAGGGTGGATTGCCTCTCCCTTTTCAAGCTCTCCATCCAGCTGGGTTTATTTGTAAATATTGCATCTGTCCTTCTCAGAGTTTTAAGACTGGCTGGAAAGACTCTTCTTCCTATAGTTTGGGTCAGTGTGAGAGATCTAAAAAAATCATTTTCCCTTAAAATGACCGTATTTCAATAAAAGGATTGGGCAGGGGCTGGTATGAGAGAAAACTGGTCCTTCGAAATATAAAACTGTAGTACCTAAAGCAGTTTACAAAATATGTGTTTAATTATGCGGTGGGGTGTGTGTAGGTGTATGATGAGCAACGCAACCAACATGGCTATTTGGGGTGCAAGGATGTGGGAACAGGTGAGTAATTTTTACATTGGGCTTTGATCCTAGAGATCTGGGTTCTAGTCATCGCTCTGAGCTGTGTGACCTTGGGAAGGTCTCATCTCCTGGGCTTTTGTTTCCCTAGTTGAACAATATGAGGACGAGTCACAGCTAACATTCGTTCCATGATATTTATCCGGCGCCATACAAGTGTTATTTCTGTCCTCCCAGTAACCACTGAGGTGGGTAGTCTTATGTGCCCATTTTACAGATGAGGAAACTGAAGCCCAGAGAAGTTAAATACTTGTCTCAGAACACACAGCTGGTAAGTGGCAGCCCTGGAATTGGAATCTGGGTCAGTTTGACTCCCCAGTCCGTGCTCTTGACTACTCTATACAGTTTCCTCAAGTCCAGGTCTAAAATCCCATTTTCTCTGTGACTGTGTGTTTGGGACAGGGGCAACTAATTCTCGACCGCTCTATATGCTGCATAGAACCTAGAGAGGATTTTTCAAAGTGAATGAATCCCAAAAGCTGGATTGCCGAGCAAACGAATGCAGTCACTTCTGCCAGGGCTTGCAAGGGGGAGAAAGAGAAAAAGACTGTGGAATGGAAAGTTTCCCAACCCAAGCCTTCCCCAAGGGGTTGCCATTCTCTGTTCTACAGTTTAGGGCTTGCATGTGCTTTCTCTGGAGTGAGTGGAAAAATACATAAATTATAAGGAATTTAACAGACAGAAAGGCGCACAGAGGAATTTAAAGGGTGGGCTGGGGGCGAGGCGGTGGGCGGGGGTAGGGGGAACACTGCTTTCCGAGCTAAGCCGCCGCAGATAAAAAGGCGTAAAGGGAGAGAAGTTGGCGCTCCACGAGAGCCAGGAGCAGCGTCCCGGCTCCGCCCCTGCTCGTTTTAAAAGCACTTCTTGTATTGTTTTTAAGGTGAGAAATGGGAAAGAAAGCGCCGGCTTGTGCGCTCGCTGCCTGCCTCGCTGGCTGTCTGCTTTTGCAGGGCTGCTGGGAGTTTTTAAGCTCTGTGAGAATCCTGGGAGTTGGTGATGTCAGACTAGTTGGGTCATTTGAAGGTTAGCAGCCCGGGTAGGGTTCACCGAAAGTTCACTCGCATATATTAGGCAATTCAATCTTTCATTCTGTGTGACAGAAGTAGTAGGAAGTGAGCTGTTCAGAGGCAGGAGGGTCTATTCTTTGCCAAAGGGGGGACCAGAATTCCCCCATGCGAGCTGTTTGAGGACTAGGATGCCGAGAACGCGAGCGATCCGGGCAAGGTTTGTCTGGGCACCGTCGGGGTAGGATCCGGATCGCATTCGGAAGGCTTTTTGCAAGCTTTTGCTTGGAAGGAGAACTTGGGATCTTTCTGGGAACCCCCCGCCCCGGCTGGATTGGCCGAGCAAGCCTGGAAAATGGTAAATGATCATTTGGATCAATTACAGGCTTTTAGCTGGCTTGTCTGTCATAATTCATGATTCGGGGCTGGGAAAAAGACCAACAGCCTACGTGCCAAAAAGGGGGCAGAGTTTGATGGAGTTGGGTGGACTTTTCTATGCCATTTGCCTCCACACCTAGAGGATAAGCACTTTTGCAGACATTCGGTGCAGGGGAGATCATGTTTGACTGTATGGATGTTCTGTCAGTGAGTCCTGGGCAAATCCTGGATTTCTACACTGCGAGTCCGTCTTCCTGCATGCTCCAGGAGAAAGCTCTCAAAGCATGCTTCAGTGGATTGACCCAAACCGAATGGCAGCATCGGCACACTGCTCAATGTAGGTTTATTTTTTTCCCTTCTTCTACCAAGAAAAAAAAAAATTAACTGTCTCTCTTGCATGCAATGAAGACATTGGAAATAAACTGCATTGGTAGCAAGACAAAGGATTTAATGATTTAATGCTGAAGGGGTGTGATATGCTGGCATGCATATTGATTCCCTCTGCTGAAAATTTCCTGTTAGATGTTTTCTTCCCAAATAACCCCTCCCGCCCTCGTGCTCCTCTCCTTACCAACCTTATAGTCTCTTGAAAACAGTTTTAAAAATATGCATAAAAGTGAGGGGGGTGGGCAGTAGAGGGGTGACCACAAGACTTTAAAACATTCTTCAAGTAGGGCACTTGGACACATTTTGCCGTTTTTACTAAAAACGTGTGCAGGGTGGAATTTAACTTTGCTGTTCTTTGGATTAGCTACTAGTTGTATAGATCCCCCTCCCCACCTCTTGTGTATTCCAACAGTCCAAAGTAATTAAAATATGACATTTTCCTTGAAAGGAATTTAGTTTAATTAAGGTGGCTGCTGTTCCCGAAGTTCATAAACCACCAGCTCAAGCTGCCGCTTCCAATGTTTTCCTTGCGAAGGAAAGGCAATATTTCTTAGCATTGACCCTGCTGCCACCTTTCCGAGTCACTTTGTTGGTCTAAGAAGTTGCTGTTTTGCTAGAAAACTCCTGGCAATGAACACCCCTTGGGCTGAGCCATTCATTATTTCCATATCTTGCAATTCAGCCTGCAACCTGGACATCAGTTAAAGGAAAGGAAATTTAAGTGGGGTAGCCCAGTTTTGTAAAAAAATATTGACTATTTTGTTATCTGATGCTGACACAGTGCCGAGGTCCACATCTGGTCAACAGTAGCCTGGCTGCAAGCTTGAGAAATGGCCAGGAGTCCCAGAAAAGCCCACCTTCGGGTGGCTGTAGTGGGAGCCTGCAGGATGCTTCGCCGCCCTGACAGTGATTTAGATAAATGGCTCAGCTATCTATCAAAATGTTTTTAGTACTTTATCTGACAATTCATTGGAGCATTAGCCTGAAAATGACATTTTAAATCTTTGTTTTCAAAGAGGTCAAAGTTTAACTGGAAGAAATTGAGTTTTCCTAATAACATGGTGGCTTATCTAAAGAGAGAAGAAAAAGAAGAGAGGGGACAATGACAGACTTAAATTGCCCTCTCTGAAACTTTTTCTTAAGGATAAAGACTTGCTTCTTGGGCCAGGAAATCAACAGGTTTGTAGCTGAAAATCAATAACCATTTGATGCCAACGGCCTGACTGTCTGACTTAACATTTTGTAGAGCCGTAAGCAAGGCAAAAAGAATATCGTTTTCAGAAGGCGACTTAATCTTCAGCTGCTCCCCAAATGCCTTTTCTTTTTTGGTGCCTGTAATCTTTCTGGAGAACTCAAAGAAACTTGAGTGTTGCAAAATAATTTTCTAATCCAAGAAGAGACCTTTCAGACCTGTCTTCTTTGTAGCAATTAAAACAGTATGAACAATTTCTGTTGGAAGCCCAGGGAACTGGGGCTCTCTGAAACTTTTTTTTTTTTGTTAGAGAAAGTTGTAATGAAACACATTTTTTAACAGAAGGGAAAAAAAATGCTCAGGATCCTTGCCAAAAGTTATTAGACCTAATAGAGTTTTTACATGTAGACAGTCTTCCTTTTGTAATTAACCCTCCAAACATGCCTGTTCTATTAAGTTGTAAGAGTAGGGGGAAAAGCTTTGTTTGTTCTTGGATAAGTTAAACAAGGGATTTGCTTTATCTAGGGAGAGCTAGCGGTGAATGTGTCATTTGCCTAAAACTAGCCGATAAGCAAGAAGTGTTGATAACAGCAAAGTTTAGCTAATCAAAGAAACTTGCATTAGACAAAGTAAATAAAGGCATTTGACAAAGGGATTTCAGAAATTCCAGTGTCTTATTTTTGTAAGCAGGGCAATTAGTTCTTATTGTGGCCAATTTCACAAGAGTTTGAATCCCACACCCCCAACTTTAGGTTAAATGAATAAAATGTAAATACTGCATATGCCCTTGTAGAGTTGATTTACCCTCCATAAACCACTTTATGATGGTCAGTTCCAGCGATTAAAGGTTTGTTTTTTGTTTTTTTTTTTTTTTTAAGCATAAATAAAACTAAAGGTTTTTGTTAAAAAATGATTCTAACAAATGTCTTTGCCACGTAGTGTTTGGTTCAGGGTGGTATAGCTGGTTAGGGTTTTTGAAATAAAAGCATACTAGGGTTACGTTTGTGTAAGTAAGAACATAAAAACCACAACCTTTTCCATTTTACTTAATGGCTATTTTGACGAAAAGCAGTTCTGTTTGTGCTTTTAACACAGAGGAAACAGTGGGCAAAAAGAAAAAGTATTAAATTCCAACCCAAACTATTTTCTGCTTTGAGCCTTTTTTTTTTATGGTGTGTGTGTATGCGTAGTAAATAAAGTAAGACCTTTGAACATGGAGCACACCACCAGAAGCTTACTTTGAAAGGTGTTAAAATATTCCCTTTATTTTCTTTTTAATTTTAAAGGCAGAAAAATGATATGCCAGCCAGCTGCCGTTTGTAGTAGTGCCTGTGAATTGCTTGTTATAAGCATTCGAAGTCAGGATTAGGGGACTACTAAGGGAATGTGGTGTAAGTATTACGATTGACGACTGCCCCTAGAAGGTATAGGAGTCACTGAATTTCTATCCAGATGCCTCCTGGATTGTCTTGGTTTTAGGCTGCTCCAGATGTTTTCAACATTAATTGCTCAGTAGGCATAGGATAATTCTTAATATTTTGTGGTCTAAATATAGTTGCTTTGGTGAAATCACGAGTGTGACAACTTCTTGGCCCTTTACCCTGTCTTTTCTCCCTGTTCAGCACATCAAAAGGGAAAAGAAAAAAAAAACATTTCTTTTTGAAATAGGATTTTGCCCATTAACGAGAAGAAATTATTTTAAAAACAAACAGTAGTGATGTTTGATTAGGGAATGAGAAAAGGCCTCTTTTCAAAGCCCTGGGACCCAAATTTTAAGTATTAAATACTATCTAAATCTTCTCCTAGTGAGATATAAATTGGGGTCAAAGTGGCAAAATCAAAGATACCCTCTGAAAGAAAGACTAAATAAAGACTGACAGCAACCGTATGAATTGAATGGGGTTTTGAATAAATATTTCAGTGAAAAGGCCCAATTGTTTTTCTAAAGTAGGACATAATTTTCTGCTTCTCAGACACATGATGTTGTAGTAACTAATACCAACAGAAAGAAGAGAAAAAGAGGGACTTTTCCTTACATTGCAAAGAGAGTGCAGGGCTGGGTTGATTGAAAACAAGTGAAAGATTCACAAAGCTTTCCTTCCTTCTAGAAGAAAAGAAATCACATTGTGAATATGCAGATAAATTGGTATATTTGACAAGGGAGTCAGTACTGATGTGCAACTTAGGAAAGAAAAAGTATGAGTTTAAATTTTATTGCCAGGAAAAGATGGTTTCAAAAAACAAAACAGTAGGAGAGGTAGACATCTGTTTGCCTAAACTTATGCTATGGAATTGATTTGGAAGCTCTAGTTAGAATTTGATTTGCCAGCCAATAATGTAAAGCCCTTGTGTTGAATCAGGTCTTTTTTCCTTAATAGATAAATGACCAGAATGGCTATTTCTGATAGGCTAGTTGACCTGAATCAGAAGTTTCCTTCTCATTTCTTGAAGCCTTATGCTGATGTATACAGCCCGACAGTATTGTCATGCACTTTTCTGTAAAGCATAAGAATAAAAGAAAGTTCTTCTGGATATCAGATGTTTAGCATTTACCTTCAACATATGGTAAGCCCTGAGGTGGGTGAAAAAGAAAGAAAATCTGTTTTCTCCTTTACACGTTCCACAAATATCATTGAACTCTATCTAAGAAGGGAAATACATGATAAATAACAAAGATTATAAATTCTGCTCTCAAGGAATTTATAATTTTTAAATCAATAATTTAGAAAAAGCTGAGAATTTTTAAATTAGAAAGTTACTCTTTGGGAGGAAGATGGAGATGTAAAAACCAAGATGCAAAATGTAAAACTCTTTTCAAGTTGCACAGGACTTTAACAATAAATGCAGTGTTCATTTTAGAACATCTTAGAATGTTCTATAGAGTTTGAATTATGTGTAAGTGCCATAAATTTATCCTTAAATGACATTTTTATACTTTAAATGTTCTAATATAAATTCAGTTAACTATTAATTAAATAGATTATTTCAGAAATGGGAGTTTTGATGAAGGTTAATCAGAAAAATCTTGGCTGAAAACCTTTCCAAAGATATTAATGTAGATGGAATCTTGCCTTTCAAATTACGGGGTAGTTATGGCAATCATATATCTCTGATTTTCTAGAATAACCCACTTTCAAATATACTGCCACAGTTCCCACATAAATCATTGAAATATGCCAGATATTTAATATTACAACATCTCCTATGCTGCTCCTTGAACCCAGGAGTGACACAAAGTCTTTGTTTGGATTCTTATAGTCAATATAACTAGAGCTCTCTCAGCTTAATTTTTTTCATTATGTCTGAAGATCGCCTTTTGTTTCTGGATCATTCTTATGAACATGAATTCCTTTTGTAGCAAACTGTAGATCTGTGAATAGAAGGCGTTCCCTGCAAAATGGACTGGACTATGGTTCTCACTGTAGCACCTGTGTGTGCGTGGATGGGGTGACCAGCGCGGAGTAGAATTAAATTGTTATGAACAAATCTGTGTCAGCCCTTGCCAGCTTCTTCTTAAAAAGTTGGAGGTGGGGTGATGGAGAGAGAAGAGTAAACTCAGGTTTCAGATTGATCCGTATCCTGCTTGTAAGTGGCTTGGCCTAAGTACCTCTTCTTAAATAGGAGATGAGACAACTTGCCCCATCTGTAAGATCTAATAACACAACCTCATCAGTCAATATGTTGCCCTGAATTCTCTTCTTTTCATTCGCAGCTTCCTTACCCCATCATTAAAAAGCGTGATTTCTGCCCCATCCCACTCCCCAAACCCCTTTAAGTGAATGAAAATTAAAATTGCAAAAGCTCTCTGCACCTAGGAAGCAGGAGAGCCTAAGTCTGCTGGCATTTTGTCTTGAGCTTTCAGAGCTTCTTAGATTGGAATTCAAACAGGCAATGGAACTGCTGACTCGCTTTTTCTCCCGCCTTGCAGGGTGGGGTAGCTACAAGGGGGCCATTTAGTGAGATAAGACTCTGCCTCCCGCGCGATAAGGCGAGGATAACAGGAACTGACGTCAGCAAGGCGACCCCACCTGGCCAAGCATTTCCTGTCGTCAGGGCTCAGGGATTCCAGGAGTCTCTGGGCCTCCCCCAGCAGCTGAAGAACTGAACCAGGTCAGTGGAGGGAGAAAGAAGAAAGCTGATTTTTACAGGGTTGCTAGTGGGTGTTGATGTCCCTGATTTCCAAAAGCAGATTTCCTTAAAGGGAACAAAGAAAAACCGCGGGGAAGAAAGCGGTTTAATAAAAGTGGATTCTGAGACGATAATTGCAATTTGACATTGTCGTAGAATAGGTATTTGTTTCCCAGCTGTCAACAATTTCCCGCTGATGTCTCATTAGACAGTCTATCCAGCGATCGCCAAATATCCACTCACAAACATTGCCAACTCTCCGTATGGAACAAAACATGAGGGAATTCACATTGTCAGAGTTAATTCCTGGTACTCCTACTTACTTTTATTTATTTATTTTTTTTGAGACAGTGTCTCACTCTGTCGCCAGGCTGGAGTGCAGTGGCGGGAACTCCGCTCACCGCAACCTCCGCCTGCCAGGTTCAAGCAATTCTTCTGCCTCAGCCTCCCGAGTAGCTGGGACTACAGGCCCATGCCACCACGCCCGGCTAATTTTCGTATTTTTAGTAGAAACGGGGTTTCACCATGTTGGCCAGGAGTATCTGGATCTCCTGACCTCATGTCCCACCCACCTGGGCCTCCCACAGTGCTGGGATTACTGCGTGAACCACCAAGCCTGGTCTCCTATTTACTTTTGTAAGTACGAAGTTCCCACCTCCATCTGCATCAGATGACAACACAGCTGAAGCCATTTCATTTGCCACCAGCCCTGAAACAGCTTAGCAGTTTTCCTCCCCCTTTTTCTTTTTCCCTTTCTCTTAAACTCAGATTTATTTTTATTTTATTATTTTTCGCCTTCCAAAGTATCTGATTTGAGGTTTGGAGAAGGAGAAATTAAAACAGATTTTATTTCTTAAAATTTACAGATTCTCTTTACTGCTGTCTTAAAGATAGTTCCTTGGTTTTTAAGTTTTAGCATTGAGCAAAGAATCTCTGTCCTAATTTGACCTATGTTTAGTAGAATGTTTGTTTTGTTATTGATAAATTACTGTTCATCACAGATTAATTTTGTCAAGTCAAAAAAATAGCTAAATTCAAAATACTGTGCAGGTAAAAGAACAAACAAGATGAGTGCATCAATTAACTAGGAAGAGAAGATTGAATCACATTCCAATTTTTTCCCAATTTCCAGAGCAAATGAAGACCTCATGTAATAAATTTGTCTTCTCAAAAATATTAAAGCTTTCAACGGCTACACTACCTTTGTCATGTCATCAAAGTCCATAAATATAAAAAGGCTGATGATCTGAGGGCCATTTCAGCTTCAAAAGATTTTTTAGGGTCTGGTCTATTGGAAAGCTTGGGGGTTTAATTAACTAAAATGGAAATGGAGGCATCGAAATTCAGTTCTGATGTTTTAATTTAGCTCAGTACTGCCATGTGTTATTGAAGAGAATTCTTAAAGGCAAACATAATTATTTCATTATGGTCCTCAGAATGCTTTCATTGGCTTTAATGACAAGAAGCCATATAAAAAGGCATACATTTTAATTAGTCCTTTTTATATTTACATCAGATAAATAACAAATAATTGATGAAAAACAAGTCTTTGGAATGGATGATTTCACATAGTACGCTGGTTACAGTTTAATGATGAAACATTTCTCTGTTGCTTTGCATTTTAATTATATATACATTATATTACAGTAGTGGTGCTGTGGAGCTAAAATACCATTGTTGCCATTTTATTACCAAAAAATCACGATTAATGCCTACAAATTGAAAGCTGAAAAAGGTAGCTAGACACACATCTCCAAGGAAGTAAATTACCAGTTCCATTAATTTTACTACGTTTGTTAGAACTCATTTTGATCACTTTTATCTTTTATGCTTCATCTTTTTGGATTAAGATCGTCAGGGGTTTCATATGCCTTTTTATGGCCACATCTTCTCCTGAACACCTTTCTTTCGCTCTTGCTGCCTGTTTTGAAGATTTGCATGAAAGTGCCTTGCCAAATGTGCGTTGGAAATTCAGAGAGCTTTTTTGCATGCTGTCGGCTTGCTTTACCTTTGATTTTATATGAAAACCCATTTCACATGATTCATCCGTTTTGGTGTACAGAACACTAATTGTTATTATTGATTTTAAATTCCGTGACCATTACAAGTAACCCAGATGACTGGCAGATAAAGGGTAATAATCCATGGAGTTCTGGAACTGTTTCATGTTTGTCTGGAGTACTTTATGTGATCAATATTAACTGCCCCATTGAAACTAACTGCTGTATCAAATAACAGTCAATCAAATGAATGTGCTTAGAGATTATTTATTGAAAGCTTTAATTGTTCACTAGGGCCCTGCTTATCAGAGGAAACAATAAGAACTAGAGGTAGGATGAGCAGGTTTGGATTTGCAGGGAAAGTTGGGGGATGCAGATGAACAAGGCATCCCTCTACTTCTCGGGTGAGAGTTTCCAGAAACCCATGTTGGGCTTATAATTTGAGCAGAAGTTGCAGATATTCTTCCCAGAGCTTATTCTATTATCTGTTCCTCAGAGGCTTTCTAGAGAAGAGGGTATAATAATTTTCTTGCACTGAGCAGAGGCTGTGAAAAGTTGTCCCTTTCCAAGAGTTTTACTGCCGATTCTCCCTAATCCTCTCAGAATTACCCTTCCACAAATCTCTCCACCTCTGCCTCCCCATCGTGGCCTGATGGTCCAAGATAATGCAGGTAGCCTGCCTTGACCCAGCATCGGTTTCTACAGCTATGAAATGGGAGTAATAGTGTTTACACTTCAGGATTTGTAGAAGGATTAGAGATCATGTAAATTAAGATTCTATTTTTGTCTTGAAAACATATAGAAGTTACCAGGTAGGCCTTCTGCCCTGATTTTGGCATGGCACCTGTGACTTACATGCCTTTGCTAATAGCAAATGGTATTGTTTTTCGGCCCTATCTAAATTAGGTATCTCTTTTCCTTGGTGAAATGATCCCTCTGTCTATAGCTTATAACATCCTAAGTGGCAGTCCTTTCTGTTTGTCAGGCAGCACTGTGGCGTGGTTCAGGGGCAACCATTTACCAACTCCCCAGATTTCATGCAGATGATTGACTTTTACAAGTCAGCGTTGTCACTGTCAAAGTTGTCACAATACACTTAGCCCAAAGATGTTGTCGGGGCACAGTAAGCTTTTATTACTCATTGATGGATTAGATCTTGCAGTGTGCCATTCAACAAATGGCTCTTGGGTGTCTGCCACGTGCCAGTCTCCTTGATATCCATGGGGGACACCAAGATGAATCAGACACTGTCCCTTCTTTCAACTCATGATACAATGGGAAGAACTTGTGTACAGAAGTCATTGTCACATGACCCCCTAATAACAAACTCGGAAATCCCCTCAGGTCTTTGCACCTGAGATTGATAATGGAAAGAACTAATGCCAAGAACCACAGCTGGTTTATATGGTGGGTGATCAAGTGGATTATACATTTTTGTCACAGTAGAGCAGGCGTGAAGCTTTTCTATGTGTAGGCCTCATAGATCATCTCTAAAAGTGGTGCACAAAGGGAAGTTCTAAACCTATCTTAAGCAGTGGAACAAGTACACACCTTCCAAAATGCTTCCTGAAGACTTTCATATGGGTGTTTCTGGAGCTTGTTAAGTGATCATGTTATTTTGGGGATGGGTTTGAGTCGATTGGATTTTTAAAAATCACTTATTTCTCTATGATCATTTCCGTGACTTATTGCTGTGTAACAAACCGTCCCAAAACTTCCTGGTCTAACAATTTATTATCAGGTTATTCTGTGGAGGGGCTGCTGGGCAGACCCTCTGCTCTGCATGGTGTCAGCTGGGGCTGCATCATCCAGAGCTGATTTGGGCTGGAAATCCATAAAGCCTCACTCTCATGGCTGGCAGGGGATGTTGGTTGTCGATGAGAGCTCTACGGGATCAGCACGTGACTCGTGCATGTCACAGCCTGGCGGCAGTATTATGAGAGGGAGCATTTCGAGAGTGAGCCTTCCAGGAAGGAGACGGCAGAGGCTCCCAGTCCTCTTAAAGGCGAGACCCAGAGAGTGGCATACACTCATTTCACTATATCCTACTGGTGAGGCAGATACAGGGCCAGCCCAGACTCTGTAACGAACTTTCGGTTTAGGGGAGAGAGGCAAAGAATCTCCAGCCATCTTCAGTCCACCATAACAATCATAGCTTACATGCATTATAACAAGAAAGAAAATACTGTCTTCTAAAAATGATTACATTGAAGAAGAGTTGTGGGGCTTTTAGATTTTTGTTTGGTTCAATATTTAATGAAACACCACTCTAATGACACACATCATTTTCAGTTAATCCTCACAACCCTCTAAGTTGCGATATCATCTTCACTCTATAGATGAGGAGAAGGAGGCTCAGGGAAGGTGAGCGACATGACCGAAGTCACACCGAATGTAAGCTGCAGAGTGTGGTTTCAAGTCCCATGAAGGGCTTTTCTCTAGCCTCCATGTGTCATTACTCACTTAGGGGTCATCAGCTTCAGGAGTCTGTCATCCTGTCAGCTGAGTGAAGAATTCCTGAAAAATGTTGTATGCCCTAATCATCCCAAGAAAAAAACACCATCAAGTGTTTTGGTTTAGGGGAAAGGTAGAAAAAAGAGGTAAAGAACTGTAACTCGCATAGCTTCCTCTGATTACATTATTTTCTATACTGGAAACCAGTCTTTTAAATTGTGGAGGAAACTCTGCCCAAACTATGAGGCTATTTTACTCTTTCGCCCTTTTGTTTTTACATCCTGTTTGCTGTTGAAGTCGTCGCTGGCCTAGTCGCTGCTATAGCTCTGGGGGTTAGGAGCAGGATTACTCTGGTATTTACTGAAGAGTCTCAAGAAGCTGAGAGCTGGGAAACAGGGCTTTTCATGTTACTCTAGTTTACTGGTAACCCACATCTAAATAAGGGTGCTGTGTTTGTGCTAGAGGGTATCTCTTCATTAAGTGGAACTATTTTGTCTTCCATTACCAAAAGTAAACAAAATAAAAGACAAAGGAAGAAAGAAAACTTTCTGACAGTAAAGTCGAATCAATGTTTTTTTTATTTGCTATATATTTTAAGTATCTTTTGTGTAGAGAGGATCTCACACCTAAGTTAACCATTACCAGTTAGTGAAATTTACATGAATCATAGTGGATTTCATTGGCCTCTCAGATAATGCTCCAGTGACTTCAAATGTCTTTTTTTATATTTTTTTGAGACAGGGTCTTGCTGTGTTGCCCAGGCTGAAGTGCACTGGTGTGATCTCAGCTCACTGCAGCCTCAGCCTTCTGGGCTGAAGTGATCCTCCTACCTCAGCCTCCCATGTAGCTGAGACCACAGGTGTGGGTCACTATACCCAGCTAGTTTTTTTGAGAGACAGGGTTTTACCATGTTGGCCAGGCTGGTCTTAAACCTCTGGGCTCAAGCAATCTACCTGCCTTGCTGTCTCAAAGTGCTGGAATAACAGGTATGAGCCACTGTGCCCAGCTCAAATATGTTTTAAATGAAATGTACTGTTCTGCATTTTGAATTTTTATACACCATGTTCTACCTGCTTCTTTTGTTTGAAATCTAATGGTTGCTGAATTAGATATTTTGAGGAAAAAGAGACAGGTGGACAAATTGAAGTGACTTGCTGGAAGTCGTGTAGTGGGCTCTAGGTGGAAGCAGATGTAAATCTCTGAGACACTAACATGTAACACAGTGAAATACAGCATGGTACCCTGCAGTGGGATACAGTGAAGTTGGGCAGATACTCTTCGTGCACTGCATCTGCTGTAGAGGCTTGAGCTCCAGGTTGCCTCAGTATTTTTTATCTTTAAAATGAATCCATAATACCTACCTTGAAAGCTTAACATCAGCCTTAAAGCCTTAAATAAGGGAGTGTATTTGACACATAATGCTCAGGAAATAGATTGTTTTCACATTTATACATAGTTGTCAATAAGAAACTTGTTTTAGGCCTGGCACGGGGGCTCACACCTGAAATCTTAGCACATAAGGAGGCCAAGGCAGGCAGATTGCTTGAGCCTAGGCACTTGAGACCAGCCTAAGCAACATGGCAAAACCCTGTCACTGTAAAAAAAAAAAAATCATCTGGCCATGGTGGCACATACCTGTAGTCCTAGCTGTTAAGGAGGCTGAGGTGGGAGGATAACCTGAGCCTGGGAATGTTGAGGCTGCAGTGAGCTGGGATTGCAACACTGCATTCCAGCCTGGGCAACACAGTGAGATCCTGTCTCAAAAAAAAAAAAAAATCCGGGCCAGGCGCAGTGGCTTATGCCTGTAATCCCAGCACTTTAGAAGGCCAAAGCAGGTGGATCGTTAGGTCAGGAGTTTGAGACCAGCCTGGTCAATATGGTGAAACCTTAAAAATACAAAAATTAGCTGGGCGTGGTGGTGTACGCCTGTAGTCCCTGCTGCTTGGGAGGCTGAGGCAGGAGATCTCTTGAACACGGTAGGTGGAGGTTGCAGTGAGCCAAGATCACACCACTGCACTCCAGCCTGGGCAACAGAACCAGACTCTGTCTCAAAAAACAAAAACAGAAACCAAATGTTAGCGTTGTCCAGAAACATTTAACAGATTTATTTGTAATTATTATAAAGTTGAACTACTGAATTTTGTCCACTGAAACATTTTGATTTGCATTAATGCTTTACATCCCCACATTTATATTAAAAATTCACACACAAATGAAAATGGAAAAACTGCCAATACCTAATTTCAGTCCCCTATTTTTCTACTTGCAATTGTATACTTAAATACCTTTTGACCCCATTGAAGAAAAATACCTAACATTGAGAACTACTGATAACAGGAAAAAGAGATTTTTTTTTTTTTTTTTTTTTGAGAATGAAATGTTTTCCATCATAGTGGACTTCTAAGCACATTCTCTACGTATGCAGCGTGCTGCCTTCTTGCATAATTATTACACATTTGGTATGGATAACACATAGGTTGGTGCCTTCAAAAAGGCCAACCAGATAGGCCTCGCTTGGCTCCTGCAAAGTACCAGTAGTTGTGGTCTGGAAGCACAGATCTGTTTTAAAGTCCTGAGCAGGTTCTTGCACCAGATACTAGAAGGAAAGTTTGCGAATCAGTTCAGTGGACTTCTGATAAGGCCTAATTTCACAGAGTGCCACAGTCTCAGGCCTGTAACAATGGGGTTTCTCCACCGTTCCAGTAGAGGGCGCACTCTTGCTAATGGCTTTTGTGGCCAATTTCTTCCCGGGTGCTTTTCCATGGGTGGATTTGCAGGTAATGTGCTTTGCTTCTCCTTCGCCCAGAGGTGGGTGAGCTAGGGGTGGTGCTGGCATCAGAGAGCCCCAACTACAAACCCAATTCCTCAATATGTTAGTATGTTGTTCTTAAATGCAGAAAAGTTACAGCAGCTTTATTGTAAACGTCTGGATACCTACTGCCATAGCTACCATTAAGATGACCAGTTTTCTTTTCTGTGTTCCCACCCTTTTCTCCTTTTGCATGTGTTTGTTTTGCTTTGTTGACTGGGTCTCCTCACTAAACTGAGAAGTCTTTGAGGTCAGGTATTGTGCTTTTTACCTCTGTTTTTCCAGTGCAAATATGGTACTTGATCTATGATCCTCAGTAAACTATGGTTGAATCTACATAAATGTTCAAATAAGCAACCCTTTAATATACTCGGTATCAGTGCTCTCCAATAGAACTTCCTACAATGAAGTTTCCAGTGATGAAAAGGATCTATAATTCTACATAGTTTAATATTGTAGTCGCTAGCCATGTATGGCTGTTGGCATTTGAAATGCAGTTAATACACCTGAGGAAGTAACTTTTAATTTTATTGACTTTTATTTTATTATATTTGAGGCAGAGTCTCACTCTGTCTCCCAGGCTGGGGCGCAGTGGCGTGATCTTGGCTCACTAGAACCTCCGCCTCCCGGGTCCAAGCAATTCTCCTGCCTCGGCCTCCCGAGTTGCTGGGATTACAGGTGTGCACCATGCCTGGCTAATTTGTGTATTTTTAGGAGAGACGAGGTTTCACCATGGTGGTCAGGCTGCTTTGGAACTCCTGACCTCGTGATCCACTCGCTTAGGCCTTCCAAAGTGCTGGGATTACAGATTTGAGCCATCATGCCCCACCAATTTTATTTGATTTTAATTAATTTAACCTCCAATTGCCACACATGGCTAGTGGCTACTGTATTGGACAGTGCGCTTCTATATACTTCAGCTATTATTATTCTTTCAATATTTGTTCATTCACTTGCTTATTTCCTTTTTCCCTTCAGCCTTTACTCTTTTCTCCTATTGCTATTAAGAAGCTCTAATTATCCCTTTATGTAGAGGGTAAATAGACTGCAGGAGAATGTAAACAGAATGCTGTAGGGTGGTGATTTCAGTCATTGTTTAACTCTTTTTCCTTCTGGGTGGAACTATTTTTCCTGCGGCCTGGCAAATATTTAGCACTTGTTTTGCTAACATTCAGTTTGCACAGCTAAACCAAGATTTTTACAGAATCTCAGTGGGCCGAAATTACATTCCTGGTAGCAGTCAAATCATGGTAGCATACAATGTCTGTTCCTGTGCTCCACACCTGCTTGGTTTTGAGACGGGCAGAGTATCTTGCAACATTTTCAAGCTTTCAGCTCAGCTTGAACTTTTTGACAAACTTCAGGGAGGCAAAGAGGAACCGGCCATATTCTATGGGTATCTCAGTTTGCATTCTAGAAAATACCATAAGCTCTCCCCGCAGGGTGCCTTCTCCCGCTCATGAGTGTGCTCTGCTTTATAACGAGAGCACGGCACACAGTAGGTGCTCAGAAATAAGCCGAGTGTAGTTGAGTCACAGTGAAATTAAGAACATCTCAGGTGAGCTAATATTGTTTGGTTATTCAAAACACCTAAAGTAAACTTGATGGGGGCTTTTTGTCAAAAACTTGGAAGGTTCATCTTGGCTGTGATGGCAAGATAAGGAAGCCCTTATAAGTGTGTTTGCTGGCAAACTGGCCTGAAAACATGAGAATGGATTATCCCCTGGGCTCCTGGCACTTACTTTGGTGTTACAGAAGTAGATTTTCTGATGGCACTTCCTGTTAACCAGGACATTACTGCTACCTCTTGTCCCCCCATCCCTTTTTTTTTTGTCCCTAGAAATGGTGTGAAGAAAATAAATAAAAATAAAGCTAAAGGACCAGGCACAGTGGCTCATGCCTGTAATCCCAGCACTTTGGGAGGCTAAGGCGGGTGGATCACCTGAGCTCAGGAGTTGTGAGACCGGCCTGGCCAACATGATGAAAGCCCATCTCTACTAAAATACAAAAACTAGCTGGGCATGGCGGCGGGTGCCTATAATCCCAGCTACTCAGGAGGGATTATATCACTTGAACCCAGGAGGTGGAGGTTGCAGTGAGCCAAGATCACACCACTGCACTCTAGCCTAGGCAACAGAGCAAGACTCCGTCTCAAAAAAAAAAAAAAAAAAAAAAAAGTAAATGCATAAAGAGCTAAAATAACTATCAAGAGAAACTTTTGAATCAAGGTTTGCTTCCCCACCACCATGATTTAAAGTTGTGATTGGTTTTTAGTAAACTGAAACACTCACTCTCATCATAATTAATGTTTATTAAGTGCTTATGCATCAAGGTGCTTAAAAGGAACCACATCATCTAATCCTCACAGCAACCTGAAGAGAAAGGCACTGTTATTCCCACTTGACAGATGCAGGTTCCTGGGCACCGAGACGTTCAAATACCCACCTTGACTCTCCTGAGTTGGAAAAAGCGAGTCTAAAGTTCCCAACTCAGCTTTGTGTAATGTAGGGTTCCTTTTCTTTGCCAACTATACAAATTTCTATTTTCTTTGCAGAGAAGAGGGATGGGGAAGATTAGAAGTCTCAGAACCCACAGGATAATAAAAGGGTTTCCAAGTGAAAGCTGGAAATGCTACATTTTTAACCAAATGGGCATTTCCTCTGATTGCCGTACCCCTACTGTTCAATTCCTTTTTATGTCGTAATTCATTAAGTTATGTACACATACAGGCTTATTATTTACAGATGTATGCACTCTTAAGTGGCTCACATGAAACAGATGTTTCACGAAAGGTAACAGAGAACAAGTGATGTAAACGGACCTTTAGTGGGTACCAAGTGAGTATTACGGCCTGTTACCTGCAGGCCTTTTGCTATTATGTCTAATTGCAGTGTCCAGTATGGGGAGGAAGATACAATTTATCTCCTGGAGGAACAAATAAAAATACAACAGCCCTATAAGCAAACATCTGCTTCTCAAAAGACGGTGTGCAGGTGATAGGCAGGTGGTGTTCACTCGGGTAGATGTGTTGAGTGAGTTTTACAAGCAATTTGAGAAAAAACCCATTGACTTATAGGAGGTAAGGTGTATCGAGCAGACAGACCATCTTTAGCGACCAGTGCTACCGTATCAACTAGCTGGAGAAATGAATGAACACCTCTTTCTCAAAACAAGTTTGACATGGCCTAATTGAAATAAGCATGACCAGTCCACCATGTTGCCATAAACTGGGTGACATATGTCAGTAGAGAGTTATTTCAGTACTTCTTCAGAATATCAGAGAGCAGGCTGTATGTAGCGGCTCACTCCTGTAATCCCAGCATTTTGGGAGACCGAGGCGGGGTGGATCTCTTGAGGTCAGAAGTTCGAGACCAGCCTGGCCAACATGGTGAAACCCTGTCTCTACTAAAAATACAAAAAATTAGCCGGGGATGGTGGCAGGCGCCTGTAATCCCAGCTACTCGGGAGGCTGAGGCAGGAGAATTGCTTGAGCCCACGAGGCAGAGGTTGCAGTGAGCCAAGATCACGGTACTGCACTCCAGCCTGGGAAGAGAGGAGGGGGGGTGTGTAAAAAAAAAAAAAAAAAAAAAAGGAATATCAGAGAGCAATAATAATTGCCCCTCAAAGTCCACCGTGAGATTTATTGTTTATAAATTGTCAGGAGTTTTCTAAGCAATGACAAAAAAAAAAAAAAATCGGAGCAAAAGGATGGTTGAAATTGTGTCATTTTGGACGTTGAAAGCTGGTAACAGTTACAACTGAAATATAAAATGGGACATGAAATATTAAGTGACATCTCAGGTTTATTGCATGTATGACCATGACAGTGCATTTTATTTTGTCTTATGGAGCTCTAAAAAAATCCACGTAATGGATTAAAGGTATTAAAACTCCCATATTCTCTCTGGCTCTAGGCCAGGGAACAAAGCATGATAAATAATCCCAAGAGACAGAATATGTAGGAAAGAATTTTAAAATGTATTTATGGCAGACATATTGACCTCCCTAACTAATAAAAATGTTTACATGAGGTTGGTTTTGAAGCAAATGCGTAGCGCTTACAACACACCATGGTGTTAGTATCTTGAAAATAATGCCCACGTCTCTGTGACATATGGCTGCCATCCTCTGTCTTTACCCTGAAAGTGAGGAAACACATGAATTTTATAGTAACATGTGCAGTCACTTTTAGGAGGAATAGTTTTGATTTCCTTTATCTTAAAGCAGGGGTGAAAACTCCACCAAATCTGGCCTGTCGCCTGTTTTTGTAAATAAAGCTTTCTTGGAATGTGCCATGCCTATCCATTTACGTTTTGTCTGTGACTGCCTTCCCCCATGGTGGCAGAGCTGAGTGACTGTGACAGAGACCAGACAGCCCACAAAGCCTAAAATATTTCCTGTCTGACCATTTACGAAATTTGCAGACCCTGCCTTAAACATTAAAAAATGAACAGGACTGTGAGAAATAGAAATGTGTACTTGGTTTCTCATTTATACTAATCTCATATGTGGATTCAGGCGGTGAACTCACTTTCATTTCATTTCCTAACTGTGTGACCTTGGCCAAATCATGTAACTTCTCGAAGCTTCAGTTTCCCCGTGTGAATAACGGAGATTAAAAAAAAAAAAAAAGCCAAGTGCGGTGGCTCACACCTGTAATCCCAGCACTTTGGGAGGCCGAGGCAGGTGGATCACAAGGTCAAGAGATCGAGACCATCCTGGCTAACACAGTGAAACCCCCGTCTCTACTAAAAATAAAAAAAATTAGCCGAGTGTGGTGGCACGTGCCTGTGGTCCCAGCTGGGAGGCTGAGGCAGGAGAATTGCTTGAACCCAGGAGGCAGAGGTTGCAGTGAGCCGACATCGCGCCACTGCATTCCAGCCTGGGCGACAGAGCAAGACTCCATTTCAAAAAACAAAAAGATCGTGATAATAATCCTCACTCTTCACACGTTTGTCAGGAGAGAGCAAATGGAATATGGTGTGTGAAAACACCCCTCAAGTTGTCCACCCTATGTGTGCTGTTGGCAGGTTCTGCTTAACTGGCTGGAAGTGTTATTTATTTGACATAATATATAAGGATTTGTATGCACATTTCATTTTTTTCATTCATTTTATTTTTTAACCAATATTGAACTTTTGTTATGTACTGGACACTCTTTCAGCCCTGAATATTTAAAGGCAAGGCCGCCAAAATGTGTGTGTGCTAGTCACGCCCCCGATCATGACAGCCTCCGACCCCCATCAGATCCTTTTTTTGGCTGGGGCCATGTTTGCTGTGTGGCATTTTTCAGTTGTCTGTTTGCGTGGGCAGGGGACAGTGTATTCTAACTTCTTTATAAACCAGCATGTATCAAGGGGTCTGATCCCTGGCAGGTGCTCAATAAATATTTGTCAGCAGCTGGATGTTGTTGGCTAGTAATCACTGCCTTCTCCTCCCCCAGCCACCTTGCTCCATGCAATGGTTTGGGCCTTTGGGTTTTGAACAGCAATCGAAGGCTCTCGAATGAAAGATCACTGGGGTAAAGAGGGGTTTAAAGAAGCCATTTCTGAGGGGGCTAGGCAGCCTGGATTGGGGATTGGCCAGGAAAACCCCCAAGGAGTGAGAGGCCTTGAAATACTTTGGATTAACGCCTGTGGGCCTGGGAAGGAAAGGACAGTTGAGGGAGGGAAAATTGATATGACTTGATTTCCTTACATAAGCTTGTAGAGGATCTCTTGGGTACATCGGAAGGGAAAATTATTTTGAGAGGGAAAATGGAAGTGAAGGTCACCAAATCAAGACGGGAAAGAAGGGAAGGTGAATAGCAGTGAGCGTCATCAGCTTAAGCACGATACAGTCATGATAATAATTGCTGGCCGGGCACGGTGGCTCAAGCCTGTAATCCCAGCACTTTGGGAGGCCGAGGCGGGTGGATCACGAGGTCAAGAGATCGAGACCATCCTGGTCAATATGGTGAAACCCCGTCTCTACTAAAAATACAAAAAAAATTGGCTGGGCATGGTGGCGCGTGCCTGTAATCCCAGCTACCCAGGAGGCTGAGGCAGGAGAATTGCCTGAACCCAGGAGACGGAGGTTGCGGTGAGCCGAGATCGCGCCATTGCACTCCAGCCTGGGTAACAAGAGCGAAAACTCCGTCTCAAAAAAAAAAAAAATAATTGCTTGTGTAACACTATTATGTAGCAGGCATTGTGCAAAATACTTTTACAATGATGTTATTTAATGCTCACAACGGTACAATGAAGAATATACTATCATTTTATACAAGCAGAAATTGAGGCTCAGAGAGGTTAAGTAACTTTCCGAAAGTCACACAGCCAGTAAGTAGGAGAGTTAGGATTTGAATCCAGGAAGGTCAACTCCCAAGTTCATACTTCCAACCATATGCCCTGGCCGTCTTGTCTATAAAGGTGGACAAGTTTCGGGAATATCCAAAAAAGACCTGTACCTTGGGGACTGCTCACAGTTGGAAGTTTGGTGAAAATGCCTTTGATTTATTTTTTCACGTTTTTCTTAGCATTTTTAAAAAAGAAAGAATGCTAAAGCACTTTGAAACTCTGTTTTCTCATATCTAGGAATCACTGCTCTGAAAGGAAAAATAACAATGTAGTATACCTGTAATTTGCACAATTCTTTATAGAAACTTGAGAATCTTTTCAAGTGAAATATCAAGTGCATCCTTTGGTGTCTTCTGCTCGGCTCGTGCAGTAACACAGTCTTCATATTAGCCAACTAGAGGGTGCAGTAAGGATATTCACTGTCTACTAGTTAATCCTCCCAACCCCCACCCGCCAACCCCTTGACCTCTTGGGAAGAGAGTAACTCAGTCCCTCATTTGGGGCATGCAAATTCTGTAGACAGTGACAAAAAAGCTATTGCACAACCAATTTTGGATATTGGGTTCATTCTTGTGCCATATGCATATTGGTTAATGGAGTGCATGTGACCTTCAGGGTGAGGGAAGGAGACCCTGCGTAGGGGCTGGAGGCTCCGAGTCCCCTCCTCCTCTGCCTCCCCAAGAGCCCTGGAGCTGGCAGCTGTGCAGGCTCCATTTGGCCTGAGTGACTGCCCCTGACAGTGTGGAGCCACACACCCTGGAACTGCCTCCAGAGGCCTTTGGAATCTGGGTCTTAGCTGCTGCGATTCTCCCTGCTGAGGGCCGGGTTCTCGGCGGGGAAGCTGCAGAAGGGGTTAGTGGGTGTGTTTGCGTGCCTTCTAATTCCTGTGTTTGCTTCTGGGGGACTTTCCTATTTTATTGCTCTGACTGGAAAGAAAACAAGGGCATTATTTCTGTCTCCTTAACTTCTTTCGAGTTTTCCAGTTTTACGTTTGTTCTTTATGCTGGGACAACAGTGTGTCTGTCTGTCTGTCTGACTTAGACATATCCTGCATACTCTAAGACTTCCTGCCAGGGACAGCTGCTTGGGACAGGGGTTCTGCACAGTCCTAAGAGGGGATGTCATTGTCTCCTCTTAACACGGGGGGCAGACCCATTCCCTTGAACTTAAGACGATTTATGTTCAAATCCATGCTCTTTATTTACCAACTTTATGGCCTTGAACAACAAGTGACTTAACTATACTTCTGGTTACTTCTTGCCTGTCAAAAAGAAAGACTAGCTTTTTTTTTTTTTTTTTTTTTT